>NC_040102.1:4830476-5132380 GCF_003369695.1 Bos indicus x Bos taurus | reverse complement strand
TGTTTTCAAAATTCTTGATTCAACTAAAATTATATTGAGATGCCAACTGACACTAGTAAGAACAGTTCAGTTCAGTTGCTCTGTTGCTCATTCTTTGTGACCCCATGGACTGCAGCACGCCAGGCCTCCCTGTGCATCACTAACTCCTGGAGTTGACTCAAACTCATGTCCATTGAGTCGGTGATGCCATCCAACCATCTAATTTTTTGTTGTCCCCTTCTCCTCCCGCCTTCAAGCTTTCCCAGCATCAGGGTCTTTTCAAATGAGTCAGTTCTTCACATCAGGTGGCCAAAATATTGGAGTTTCAGCTTTGCCATCAGTCCTTCCAATGAATATTCAGGACTGATTTCTTTTAGGATCCACTGGTTGGAGCTCCTTGCAGTCCAAGGGACTCTCAAGAGTCTCCTTCAACACCACAGTTCAAAAGCATCAATTCTTTGGTGCTCAGCTTTCTTCACAGTCCAACTCTCACATCCATACATGACTACTGGAAAAACCGTAGCTTTGACTAAGATGGACCTTTGTTGGCAAAGTAATGTCCCTGCTTTTTAATAGGCTGTCTAGGTTGGTCATAACTTTTTTCCAAGCAGTAAGCGTCTTTGAATTTCATGACTGCAGTCACCATCTGCAGTGATTTTGGAGCCCAGAAAAATAAAGTCTGTCTCTCTGTTTCCACTGTTTTCCATCTATTTGCTGTGAAGTGATGGGACCAGATGCCATAATCTTAGTTTTCTGTTGAGTTTTTTTTTTTTTTTTTTCCCATCTCAAAACATTTTTATTCAACAACAGGTTGATTCCTCTCTTTGCTCTTTTCCTCACTGGGAAAAATATGGAACGCTTCACGAATTTGCGTGTCATCCTTGCGCAGGGGCCATGCTAATCTTCTCTGTATCGTTCCAATTTTTAGTATATGTGCTGCCGAAGCGAGCACTTCTGTTGAGTTTTAAGCCAACTTCTCACTCTCCTCTTTCACTTTCATCAAGAGGCTTTTTAGCTCTTCTTTACTTTCTGCCATAAGGGTGGTGTCATCTGCATATCTGAGGTTATTGATATTTCTCCTGGCAATCTTGATTCCAGCTTGTGCTTCATCCAGCCCAGCATTTCTCATGATGTACTCTGTATATAAGTTAAACAAGCAGGGTGACAATATACAGTCTTGATGTACTCCTTTCCCAATTTGGAACCAGTCTGATGTTCCATGTCCAGTTATAACTGTTGCTTCCTGACCTTCATACAAATTTCTCAGTAGGCAGGGCAGGTGGTCTGGTATTCCTGTCTCTTTCAGAATTTTCCACAGTTGTGATCTACACAGTCAAAGGCTTTGGCATAGTCAATAAAGCAGATGTACGTGTTTTTCTGGAACTCTTGCTTTTTTGATGATCCAGTGGATGTTGGCAATTTGATCTCTGGTTCCTCTGCCTTTTCTAAATCCAGCTTGAACATTTGGAAGTTCACAGTTTACGTACTGTTGAAGCCTGGCTTGGAGAATTTTGAGCATTACTTTGCTAGCATGTGAGATGAGTGCAATTGTGCAGTAATTTGAATATTATTTGGCATTGCCTTTCTTTGGGATTGGAATGAAAACTGGCATTTCCCAATCCTGTGGCCACTTCTAAGTTTTCCAAATTTGCTGGCATATTGAGTGCAGCACTTTCACAGCATCACCTTTAAGGATTTGAAATAGCTCAACTGGAATTCAATCACCTTTACTAGCTTGGTTTATAGTGATGCTTCCTAAGGCCCACTTGACTTCACATTCCAGGATGTCTGGCTCTAGGTGAGTGATCACACCATCATGGTTATCCGGGTCGTGAAGATCTTTTCTGTACAGTTCTTCCATGTATTCTTGCCACCTCATCTTAATATCTTCTGCTTCTGTTAGGTCCATACCATTTCTGTCCTTTATTGAGCCCATCTTTGCATGAAAAGTTCCCTTGGCATCTCTAATTTTCTTGAGATCTCTGGTCTTTCCTGTTCTATTGTTTTCATCTATTTCTTTGCATTAAGAACAGTAACAACTAAAAATAAATATATCTACTGCTCTAAGCTGACTACCTGTTTTTAGGATGAGTGTGTATAAACTGCTCCATGTAATTCAATTGTTGAGGTCACGTGTGGGGATCCTGGAGGCCAAAATGTCAGCAAAGGAAGGAACCCCATGAGTATAGTGCAGAAACTGAAACTCGAGGAAGTAAACCAGCGAAGGAGGAGGGTAAAATGAGACGGGAGGCGGAGAGACATGCCAGACGCGCGAGTCCGCTGTGTAAGAGCCTGGTGAAGGAATGAATCGGGGGCCGCTGTCCACCCTGAGGTGCCATGCCCTTTCCCCTCCCTCTGGTTCCTAAACGATCGCAGCTGGACAGGTACATGTACGGTTATGGACTGCCTAGTTGTGCACTAAGACTTTGGCAGTGGGGCCGGGCAGAGGGCACAGATATGCACGTAGGTCTGGATGTGGTAAAAAGTTGGGGGAAAAAAAAGTGAAAGTGTTGATCACTCAGTCGTGTCTGACTGTGTGTGATCCCATGATCTGTAGCCTACCAGGCTCCTCTGTCCATGGGATTCTCCAGACAAGAATACTGGAGTGGTTTGCCATGCCCCTCTCCGGGGGATCTCCCTGACCAGGGATCGAACCCATGTCTCCTGCATTGCAGACTGATTATTTACCCTATGAGCCACCAAACATGAAATGTATGTAAATATTTCAGGCTGGAGTAGGGGAGAGGGTATTAGGGTTCTCCAGAGAAACAGGACTAAACAGTTTGTGTGTGTATAAATGCCAATTATCTACACTAAATCTGAAATAAAAATTAAAAACTTTAAAAATGCCAATTACTTATAATGAATCATGTATGTATGTATGATTTACATGTATCATATATACTCATCTATATTATTTATATATAATCATCTATGTATTTTGCATATATAGTCATTTTATGATAAAATCATTTCTGTATCTCTGTCTCATCTGTATAGATTGTAAAATGTTGTCAGAAATTGGCTCGTGTGATTATGGAGACTGAGAATCTCCATGATCTGCCGTCAATATGCTGGAGAGTTGAGGGAGAAGACACTGTCCCTGCCCAGAGTCCTGGGTGATTCCCTCCTGGTGATCTCCCACTCAAAATGCTAAGTTGACCCTATTCTTTTTTCTTAAAGTGAAATTAAGTGTTTGATTAGAACAGAAGTAGAAGCAATGAGTTGCCCCTATTTAAATGCTTTAAGTTTAGGTAGCTGCATCTTTAGGGCTTCCCAAGTGGTGCTAGTGGTAAAGAACCATTTGCCAAAGCAGGAGACACGAGAGACATGGGTTTGTTCCTGGGGTTGGGAAGATCCTCTGGAGGAGGGCATGGCAACCTACTCCAGTATTCTTGCCTGGAGAATCCCATAGACAGTGGAGCCTCTGGAGGGCTACAGTCCATGGGGGTCATGCAGAGTTGGACACAACTGAAGCAGCTTAGCATGCACACACCTGCATCTTTAAATTTTACTTTTCTTTATTTGCTGTTAATTCCAGTGTCTCCTGTTCCCTGACATTAAAGTAATGGAGCCATTGATACTGACATCATTGATATCACATGAGATCTTCTCACTCTTTGGATTCTGGTCCTAAATCTCCTAACTGTAATGTATATGAAAACATTGATGACTGAAACTTATTCTGTATTTATAAATGAGGATTAGGCTACCCACTTAATGCTGCTGCTGCTAAGTCACTTCAGTCGTGTCCGACTCTGTGCGACCCCATAGACGGCAGCCCACCAGGCTCCCCCATCCCTGGGATTCTCCAGGCAAGAACACTGGAGTGGGGTGCCATTGCCTTCTCCAAAAGATATAGTAAGATAACAAAAAGTATTTTCAACTATGAAGCACTCTGCAAATATAAGGTATTAGTAGTTTCAAATAGTCCTCTGTAATGCAATGTCATCCCACAAACCTTTATGAATTAGGTACATCAATGATTTAAACATAATTTAAATTCATCCCACATCTAGAGAAACACATTGTGCTTCAAAATCTTCCTAGAAGACAACCCTGTTATTTCTTTGCTTAGAAATCTTCTATGCCCATTCATTAAAGTCCACAGTTATGAAATGAAATATTCTAAGAATCCATGTGGGCATAGTGTGGGAATAAATTTTCTGCAGGTAAATGATTTTTTCTTTTTTTGCAAGTCCAGTATGTATGCAGATTCTGAAACCCAGAAGAATAAGTAAGTATGAAACACATACCAGTTTAATAGTTAAAGTGAAAAGCAGTCAAGGATGGAGACAGGAGCCCTGAGAATTGTCATCTTATCACCATGCTCAGAAAGGATAGTGTCATTGGTGTTACACATTTCCTATTAGCACTATTGGCTAACTGTTCTTTTTTTTCACTCAGTAGAATATATTGATAAATGCGAGGAAAGGAAGATGATTGCATTTTCCATACTGCTTCTGATAATTTGACATTTATTTGAGTTGGCATCCTTTCTTTATTTTTCTAAGTTTGATATGAACTTCTTTTCTGTTATTTTTCAGTAGCTATGAATTCATGTATGTTGTGATTAACATGATATTTATCATAGTTCATAGAAACAGAGATAAGTCTCAAAAGCTCTTCTTAAGGGGTTAAGAAAAACATTAGTTGCTTCAGTTGTGCCCAACTCTTTGCAACCCCATGGACTGTAGCCCACCAGGCTTCTCTCTCCTTGGAAATCTCTAGACAAAAATAGTGGAATAGATAGCCATTCCCTTCTCGAGGGGATCTTCCTAACTCAGGGATAGAACCTGGGTCTCCTGCATTCCAGACAGATTCTTTACCAGCTGAGCCACCAAGGGGTTAAGAAGATGGCAAACAAATAAGCAATTCTGGGCTTAACTGCTCTGAAAGTTTTTCATGGGGTCTTCCAGGCAAAGTCTTGTGGTGAGGGAAAGTGGCTACAATTTAATGGGGGACTTTCTACTTTGAAAGCACAATAGAGAAAAAACAGGAGACAGATTTGCAGCATTTCCCAGAGAAGTCAAGAAGGGAAGGGACATAGAAGGAGAAAGACAGGGTGAAGAGTGGAAGTTATGAAAAATGCAAGTATGTGTGAATGAATGCCTGAAAGAACTAGTGAATAGAGGAATACGGACATGAGTCAATGGACAAACTATTGAATGACAGCCAGACGAACAGGAACTTAAATACTTAAGTGACTAAAATAATTTATACAACATGGGCTTATACAACAAAAGTATTGATAGTTCGTTTTGATTGCTTTAAAAACTCTGAAGCACAGAAAGTTAGATGAACACAGCTGTTAATTGTTTATAGATAGTAGCTGTGACAGCATTTATCTCAATTAATTCCAATATTTCTTCACAGGGTACTTCAGTATTTTTTCCATTTTAAGTCATTCATCTTTATTCATTGAGTCATCAGTATATATTAAGCATCAGCTCCATGCTGGCTGCAAGGGAACCTCGGCTAATACCGTGTGATTACATCAGAATCGTGTGATTACATCAGAATCGTGTGATTCAAAATGTATTAACAATTACTGTGTAATCACCATAAGCTCTGCTACTCTGGGCACTCTACACTTAGGAAGAAGTCAAAATGTATTGATTTGTGAGTTTTATCCCAGTGTTCATATATCGATACCTTATCATCTGTTTGTGCTTATCAGTGCTCTTTCGCTACCTGTAGAGTTTCTTAAATCAGACACACGGCAGGTGATGGATCAACAAGGGGAACTGGCCTTGCAAGTCCTGCTGTTTCCTCTATTATTACATGTCTTAACTCCTTCATGGTATCAAGTCTCCCTGTGGTTGCCGTTGTAAGTCATTTCTCTTTTCTACAGGCTCTTCATAATTTTTAGGGATGACCAAATACATTTTTACTTGTTATTGCTAACTCCCTCCCTCCCCCCCCCACCACAAAACAAAACCTCCTAGGATTTGTATCTGAGCCCCTGAAGGAAATGTGTTAATGAATAAGGATGGTCAAGGCTGCTCTTGTAGGTCAAAGTAAATATCAACTCTAAAATATGCAGCTTAGGTACTAACTAATTCCAGCCATGTCTCAGCTGTTCTCCTTCCCCAATTCATCACTTTCAATGAGAAAGTCTGAAGCAGGTCAGAGACTCCATCATTTATCAGCTCTTTGACTTACAGATGCATGTGAGTGAGAGGTGCATGTGTGAGGCCCATTTTTCTTGTGGCATTTCCTGGGGATATTTTCAGACACATTTTGTAAGATACAGTTTAATCTAATGTCCCCCCAGTTTCTTGGAGGGGCTGATAGACTCCAGGGTGAAAATTACATTGAGTTGTTTATTCTTTATTTTATTTGCTTATCCTTTTTTTTTTCTTTCATAGACTCGTTCCTTCCCACGTAAGAACAGTGGATATGTAATACAATAATTTTAGACTTCCCACTTTTACTTCCCTGTCATACATTTTAGTTTGAATGTATTTGCTCTTAATTTTTGTCTCATTGCATCTTGTCATTCCAAAGCCACTCGTTAGGAAGCTACAAAATGCCATACGTGGATTTCTGTGATGGAGGTACAGTGATGAGCAAGGTGGGCATGGCGTCTGACCTGGAGACTTGTTTCTTTGGGGGGGGAGTACCTCATTTTAAGATTATCTTCAGGGTATCTGCAAGTGTTATCTTGTGAATAAAAAATTGCAGTTACACTTTGGGGCATCATCAGCCTGACTCTGGATAGTGTCCCTTGAAGGCTTGTGGGGGAACTTGTCAACTGTGCCGTCTCTTTAATGTACGTCTGTATCTTGTGCTATATTCTGAAACCTATTCTTGCTTCAACTGCTGAAGAGTTAGCAGGAGACCATGTCTTCCATTAACTCCATAGTTTATCATCTGTGGCAGTGCTCTGGGGCTCTTCCTGAGCATTCTTTTTCTCAGGAGGGAGTAGATCTGGGAGAGCATCTAGAATTCCTTCCTGGGAAATATTATGTTTGTCTCTGTTTCCATGTTCTGCTGGCTTCCCAGGTGGTGTAGTGGTAAAGCATCTGCCCACCAATGTAGGAGACTCTGGTTCTATCTCTGGGTTGGGAACATCCTCTGGAGTAGGAAATGGCAACCCACTCCAGTATTCTTGCCTGGAGAATCCCATTGGCAGAGGAACCTGGTGGGCTAAGTCCATGGGGTCTCAAAGAGTTAGACATTACTGAGCACACATGTACACCCATTTTATGCCAATATTTGGTCTTTGATTTTGGTTCCTGACATGGAGCTCCTAAAACCTTTGTAATTTTCTGAGCCATGGGTGTGATAGGATCACCTGACAAGAGCTCCTGAATTCCTTGGAATTTCCTGGGTGGTAAAAGCATCTTTTGTTTAGATGAGCTGACTTCTGATGACTCCTGCGTGGGGACTGTCACAAGAAAAATCAGGTGTGATTAAAACTTAGGACTTGTAGTCTCACCTCTGTCCTTTAGAGATGGGAAAGAGGCTGGAAACTGAGTTAATAATTAATCATGCTGATGTGATGAGGCCTCTAAAAAATCTCTAAATTATGGGCTTCCCTCATAGCTCAATTGGTAAAGAATCTGCCTGCAATGCAGGAGACCTGGGTTTGACTCTTGGGTTGGGAAGATCCCCTGGAGGAGGAAATGGCAACCCATTCCAGTATTCTTGCCTGGAGAATCCATCCCATGGTCAGAGGAGCCTGGCAGGCTACAATCTGTGGGGTCCACAAGAGTTGGACATGACTTAGCGACTAAACCAACCAACCAAATGGCTTTCCAAGAGCTTTGGGGTTGGTGGACATATCCATGTACTGGGAGGGTTGTTGTTTAGTCTCTAAGTTGTCTCTAAGCTCCTCTGTCCATGGGATTTCCCAGGGAAGAGTACTGGAGTACTGCATCTCCGTGGGAGCAGACATTCTGGGCCCTTCCAGACTTGCCCTAGTCACCTTCATCTGACTGTTCATCTGTATCCTTTGTCATTGCCTTTATTATATAATAAGCTGGTAAACATAAGTAGTGCTGCCCTGAGTTCTGTGAGCCATCCTAGCAAATTTTTGAACCCAAAGAATGGTTGTGAGAACCCTGGTTTACAGCTGGTTGATCAGAAGTGCATGTGATAACCTGAGGAAGGGCTTCTGAGCTGGGAGGGGTCTTTTGAGACCAAGCTCCTAACTGGTGGCGTCTGTGTGAACCCTGGGGTAGATAGTGTCAGAGCTAAATTGAATCCTAGGTCACCCAGCTTTTGTCTGGAGAATGGGAGAATTGATTGGTGTGGGGAACACCCACAAAACCAGTCACAGAAGTATTCCACATGAGCAGTGGAGGAGAAACGAGTGCTTTTTCTTTTCACCTCTGAGTCACCCAACTCTTCGCTATTTGTCTACTATTTTTATTGTGTGTCATGTTTCTGAACAACAACAAAAATTCCACTACAAACAAAAATCGAGGTTTTGGGAACGACTTCCCGGGCACAGACCATCCCTTTGCAGACATTTGAAGGAGGGCTGAACAGGGACCTGCAGGGACCGGGTGGTGGCAGAGCCAGGCTGGCCGATGTGCCCTCTGTCACCTGCTGTCCCCTCTGTCCCCTGTCAGAGGGGCTGCTTTCATCCACAGTCTCCCCTCAACCCATGTACTTTGCAAGAGTTGCTTCGGTTGCATAGTCAAAATCAGAATCCCCAGGTGGTCCCAGAGAATTTGAATGGTCATCCCAGGTGGTTTGCTCACAGGAGTTTGAGAGCAAAAGGCAGAGATTGCCTTTGAAGATAAAGGTTTTTGTGAATGGATGCCCCAGCCTAGCAGAATGTCTTCCATCACTTCTCTGGTGGCACAGGTTGTGTCTTGTCCATCAGAAGCATCAGTCCTTTCATGCTCGATAAACTCCTCTGCAGGAGGCACTCCCCTGTCTGTCCCTCCCTGGGAATACTGGCTGACCTCCCAGAGCAGACCTCAGTGACCTTGTCCAAAATGCCAGCTCACTCGGCAGCACCGAACTTGAGGACTGTGTGCTTCCTGTGTCCTGACCCACATTTCTCCAAAAACACATGATGTCTGACTTTGTCCTCTGCCAGAATGTGAGCTCCCTGAAGGCAGAGGCTGTGCTTGTCTTTGTGGCCTCAAAAATAACAGCACTTTGTCACTGGAAAGCTCTCAAATGAATGAGCAGATGAATACATAAATGAATAAATGAGCAAATGAATACATAAGTGAATGAATGAATGGACTAAATTCTCCTTGACTGTTAACTGTGTTGTATTGAACAGGTCATTAAACTATTTGATCATGCTTCCTTATCTTAAACATGAAAGTTTTTTCCTTATAAAGGGCTCACACAATTAAATGGCAAAAACAACAAATCACCTCATTTAAAAAAAATGGGCAAAGGACTGAAATAGGCATTTCACCAAAGACATAGGAAAGGTCACAGGTACATACAAAGATTTTCAGCATCACTAATTTGCTGCCACTGCTGCTAAGTCACTTCAGTCGTGTCTGGCTCTGTGTGACCCCATAGACGGCAGGCCACCAGGCTTCCCCGTCCCTGGGATTCTCCAGGCAAGAACACTGGAGTGGGTTGCCATTTCCTTCTCCAATGCATGAAAGTGAAAAGTGAAGTCGCTCAGTTGTGTCTGAGTCTTCGTGACTCCATGGACTGCAGCCTGCCAGGCTCCTCTGTCCATGGGATTTTCCAGGGAAGAGTACTGGAGTGGGTTGCCATTTCCTCCTCCACACTAATCATCAGGTAAATGCAAAATAAAACCACAATGAGATATCACCTCATGCCTGTTGGAGTTACCATCAACAAAAAGACAAGTGTTGGTGAGGATGTGGAAAAAAGGGAACACCTGGATGCTGTTGGTGTGAATGTGAACTGGCACAACCACTACAGAAAAAGGCATGGGGTTTCCTCAGAAAAACTAAAACTGGAACTACCTTATGATCCAGCAATTTTACTTCTGGGAATATAGCCAAAGGAAATGAAAACAGTAACTTGAAGGGAGTTCCATGCATGCAATGGAATACTATTCAGCTGTAAAAAAAAGTGAGGAAATTCTACCATTTGCAACAAAAAGAATGGGCCAAGAAAGCAGTATGCTAAGTGAAAGTATACACAGACAGATATACTGTGCTTCACTTACATATGGAATCTTATAAAAATAAATAATTTCTCAGTTAAACTTGGGAGAAAAAGAATGCTTAAAATTTGTTACAATGACCAGATGAGGAAAATACTATGTACAAAGCACTTTCATTATTGGATCTAAGCTCATACTGCTCACCCCATGACATGCAAGTGGTTGAGAGATGAGTCTTGAGGGACGAATTGTTGGGGAAAGGAATAGCAACTTTATCCAGAAAGCCCAGGAAACCAAGAAGATAGTGGGCTTCTGTCTCAAAACACCATCTTCCTGAGTTCGGGCTCTTCTTATACTAAAAAGGGAGGGAAGAAGTCAAACACTTACTGGTTCACATCAGTCTCCAGAGGGGGTGTGTGGATTCCTCCCACCTGTAGCCAGTCATAGGTGGGCCTGGTTAGAATGTGTCCTGTGAGTGAAACAAAGGTGTTTTAGCTTAAAGCTCATTACCTAAGAGGCAGGATTCTCAGAAACTGGCCATTATGTGTAATTTAGGCTTACAGGCAGCATCCCTTTAGTGATTAACTTGTTATAGAATACAAAAAGTGCTTCTCTATTACGCTTTCACATTTTTTTTTTTCACATTAGGACATTGTAACAAAGTTAATAAATTTATAAGTATCACCTTAAATATATTTGTTATATAAAATACTGCTGTTTAATTAGGTCCCATTTGTTTATTTTTGCTTTTATTTCCATTACTCTGGGAGGTGGGTCATAGAGGATCCTGCTCTGATTTATGTCAGAGAATGTTTGCATATGTTTTCCTCTAAGAGTTTTATAGTTTCTGGTCTTACATTTATATCTTTACTCCATTTAAGGTTTATTTTTCTGTGTGGTGTTAGAAAGTGTTCTAGTTTCATTTTTTTACAGGTGGTTGATGAGTTTTCCCAGCATCACTTGTTAAAGAGATTGTCTTTTCTCCATTGCATATTCCTGCCTTCTTTGTCAAAAATAAGGTGTCCATAGGTGCGTGGATTTATCCCTGAGCTTTCTATTTTGTTTCGTTGATCTATATTTCTGTCTTTGTGCCAGTACCATACTGTCTTGATGACTGTAGCTTTGTAGTATAGTCTGAAGTCACGCAGGTTGATTCCTCCAGTTCTGTTCTTCTTTCTCAAGATTGTTTTGGCTATTCGAGGTTTTTTGTATTTCCATACAAATTGTGAAATTATTTATTCTAGTTCTGTGAAAAATACCATTGGTAGCTTGATAGGGATTGCATTGAATCTATAGATTGCTTTGGGTATTATACTCATTTTCACTATATTGATTCTTCCAACCCATGAATGTGGTATATTTCTCCATCTATTTGTGTCATCTTTGATTTATTTCACCAGTGTTTTATAGTTTTCTACATATAGGTCTTTTGTTTCTTTAGGTACATTTATTCCTAAGTATTTTATTGTTTCCGTTGCAATGGTGAATGGAATTGTTTCCTTAATTTCCCTTTCTGTTTTCTCATTGTTAGTGTATAGAAATGCAAGGGATTTTTGTGTGTTAATTTTATATCATGCAAATTTACTATATTCATTGATTAGCTCTAGTAATTTTCTGGTGGAGTCTTTAGGGTTTTCTTTGTAGAGGATCACCTAATTAAATGTTTTTGCACAATGAAGGAAACTATAAGCAAGGTGAAAAGACAGCCTTCAGAATGGGAGAAAATAATAGCAAATGAAGCAACTGAGAAAGAATTTATTTCAAATATATAGAAGCAGCTCATGCAGCTCAACTCCAGAAAAATAAATGACCCAATCAAAAAATGGGCCAAAGAACTAAACACATTTCTACAAAGAAGACATACAGATGGCTGACAAACATATGAAAAGATGCTCAACGTCACTCATTATCAGAGAAATGCAAATGGAAACCACAATGAGGTACCATCTCACGCTGGTCAGAATGGCTGCCATCAGAAAGTCTGCAAACAATAAATGCTGGAGAAGGTGTGGAGAAAAGGGAACCGTCTTACACTGTTGGCAGAAATGCAAACTAGTACAGCCACTATGGAGAACAGTGTGGAGATTCATTAAAAAACTGGAAATAGAACTGCCATACGACCCAGCAATCCCACTGCTGGGTATACACACCAAGGAAACCAGAATTGAAAGAGGCACGTGTACCCCAATGTTCATCACAGCACTGTTTATAATAGCTAGGACGTGGAAGCAACCTAGATGTCCATCGGCAGACAAATGGATAAAGCTGTGGTACATATACATAATGGAATATCACTCAGCTATTAATAAGAATGCATTTGAATCAGTTTTAATGAGGTGGCTGAAACTGGAGCCTATTATACAGAGCAAAGTAAGTCAGAAACAAAAACACCAATACAGTATATTAATGCGTATATATGGAATTTAGAAAGATGGTAACAACAACCCTATATGTGAGACAGCAAAAGAGACACAGATGTAAAGAACAGTCTTTTGGACTCTGTGGGAGAAGGCTAGGGTGGGATGATTTGAGAGACTAGCATTGAAACATGTATATTATCATATGTGAAACAGATCGCCAGTCCAAGTTTGATGATGCGTGAGACAGGGTGCTCAGGGCCAGTGCACTGGGATGACCCTGAGGGATGGGATGGGGAGGGAGGTGGGATGGGGGTTCAGGATGGGGACACATGTACACCCATGGCTGATTCATGTCAATATATGGCAAAAGCCACTACACTATTGTGAAATAGTTAGCCTACAATTAAAATAAATTAATTAAAAAATATCATTGTTGTTGTTCAGTCTCTAAGTTGTGTCAGACCCTGCGGACTGCAGCACACCAGGCTTCCCTGTCCTTCACCATCTCCCCCAGTTTGCTCAAACTCATGTCAGTTGAGTCATTGATGCCATCCAGCCATCTCACCCTCTGTCACCAATCCAGCCCCCGTCCCCGCCCCCCCCCCCCCCCCCCCCCCCCCCCCACCGCCCGCTTTTCCTCCTGACCTCAGTCTTTCCCAGTATCAGGATTTTTTCCTTGGGTTGGTTCTTCATATAAAATGGCCACAATATTGGAGTTTCAGCTTTAGCATCAGTCCTTCCAATGAATATTCAGGGTGATTTCCTTTAGGATTGAATCGTTTGGTCTCCTGGCTGTCCAAGGGACTCTCAAGAGTCTTCTCCAGCACTGCAATTTGAAAATATTATATTAATTTCTTTATTTGCATTTATTACATTTATTTCTATATGTTTATTTTGTATCTCTATGTCTCTATGTATATGTCTGGATATATTTTATATACTTGTATATATGTAAAATATTTCTGTATTTGTTTATAAAGCACTTTCACATAATGTTTTCTCATTTTGTCATTGTAATGTACTACATATATAATTGTGTGTGTGTGTGTGTGTGTGTGTGTATCTTCTTAGGGTTCAAAAAAGAAAAATTAAAGAATACTAAATCCCTAATCTGTTAACTGAGCAAGAAAAGAAAAGCATTCATGGCAACAATCCCTCTTTCCATGCAAACAGCTGATTATGCTAATTCCCTTCTTCCTCAGTGGTTTCTTCAACTTCTGGATAAATTATATACCTTTCTTCAGGAACTGTACTCTCTCAAAGTAAATCAACCTGACCTGCAAGAGTCTTTGGTTTTGCCTCTGTATTTGTTGTGCCAGTTTTTCACACCAAGCAGCAAAGGCAACTCTCTGGGGTGGGCAGGGGTTGGGAAGGCTGAGTTTATACACACAGGCTCATAAATACTGAGGCATGTCACCCAGACATAAGCAGGAAACATTTCCTGTGGTTGTTGTTGTTATTTCCTACCATTTTCTGAGCCTTGCTAGATCTATGGACTTAAAACTTCAACTGAATCTTATATTCATGATTAATGTTGAAATGTGAAGAATGAAGCATATACAAAGCAAATACAATGATCAGGGAGGTTTACCTTTTAACTGGGAACCCGTGTGTGTGAAATTTGTTGTTTTGAATAGGTAATACATGGAAAGGATTAAAAATCAAAATAATATAACAAGAGATAGAGTAATCTCCCCATCTCATATATGTGAGACGCTATCCTATAAACACAGTTCTGCCCTTTTTGATTATTAGTACATGAAAACTTCTTCATTCCTTTTAAAACTGCATATAGTTTTCTCTACTGCTAATTTTAGCTTTAGTCTGTCTGATGCATTGTAGCCCACGTTCTGCTATTCTTGGCCTTGCTCTGCCCTGTATAACATAGTCAGTATATGAAAATGCCTATTTTCTAGCTGGCAATTTTGAATAAGCAATGCTTTCTTTAATTTTTTAATCTTCTCTCCCTTTCTCATTTTCTGTCTTTTCCATCTTGTTCCACAAACTCTAGTGACATTAAATAACAGCCCTAAAAATGCCCTAATATTTATGTTTCCTGTGAGCATTTAACATTTTGATTGTGCTCCTTTCTGACCACAGGTGAGTCTGTCTGTCGGTCTTTTCTCTCCCTTTCCCCTGCGCTATTACTGAATGATTCTGTATAGCTCTGGCATATGTCCAAGCTAATGGAAATGACAAGATTCTTATTTCCTTGGATAATCTTTGGATCATCATCTTGATTCCCTCCTTGATGCTTCTGAATTCAAGAATATAAAGGCTTAATCATAAAGTATTTTATTGACTTTTCTGGGTTATAGTGACCATTATCCACTATTATCTGCCCATAAAAAATAAGATCATAAACTCTGAATAGTTATAGTTGAATTCTCTTTCAGTTCACTTATTACTTTATGTAAAGTATTCTGTTGGGTACCCAATGGGAAGAGGAGTGGAAAGAAAAAAAGCAATAATCTTTTTTTTTTTTTTTTTTGCCGTAATCAGCTTATCATGTAGAAAGGAAGACTATATTTCCCCATGTTATAGATTAGAAGTAATTTCCTTATTTATTAAAACCTCTCTATTAGATGCAATTAATGTTTGCATGTCTCCAGCAATACTGAACCGTGAAGTGTTTTTCACTCAAGGTCAGTTCAGTTCAGTCGCTCAGTTGTATCCGACTCTTTGCAACCCCATGAATCGCAGCACGCCAGGCCTCCCTGTCTATCACCAAGTCCCGGAGTTCACCCAGACTCATGTCAATTGAGTCAGTGATGCCATCCAGCCATCTCATCCTCTATTGTCCCCTTCTCCTCCTGCCCCCAATCCCTCCCAGGATCAGAGTCTTTTCCAGTGAGTCAACTCTTCGCATGAGGTGGCCAAACTACTGGAGTTTCAGCTTTAGCATCATTCCTTCTAAAGAAATCCCAGGACTGATCTCCTTCAGAATGGACTGGTTGGATCTCCTTGCAGTCCAAGGGAGACTTAACTTTCCATATTGTTACAACTGACCCTGATTTTGACCTTTCCAGATATCTTTATATTATAGATTTTTAATTTTATTGAGTTCAAACAAAACATTTGTTTGATTTTATTTGTTTTGTTTGATTTTATTTCTTTTAATTTGATTATGACTTTTTATGGCACAGATCTGTTCAGTCTTGGTGAATGCTTCCTTTATATTTTAAAAGACTGAATTCTGCTGATTTTGACTAGACTGTTCGCTAAATATATATTAAAACCCATCCATAGCATTCACCTATTCTAAAGCCTATTGTCCACTATTCTGTCACTTATCAGTATTGAATTCTTTGACTATTCCTTGTTTTTCTTCATGTAAGAACTCTGTTATTTCATGCATAAATATTTAGGGTTGTTATGTCTTCTTGATGAATTAATTCACCCTTCACTGTTATGAAATACCTTCTTTGTCCCTGCTGATATCCTTTGTTCTGAAATATATTTTTCTGATACTCATATAGCCACTCCAGTTAAAAAAAAAAAGCTTTATTATGGGAGATCTTTTTCTTTTCTTTTACTTTAAACTAGACATGTCATTGTTGAACTGTGCCTGTTGTAGTCAATAGTGTGTCTTGCATCATATTTGGTCTTACAATCTATACCTTTAATTAGATGTATAGACCATTTACATATCATATGATAACTTATATTGCAGAGTCTAAATTGACCATTTTGCTATTTGATTTCTATTTGTTTTATTTTTCTTTTCTCCTGTGTACTTATTTTCCTGCCTTATTTTGAATTGAATGTTTTAAAAAATTTTGTCCAATTTGTTGGATTATTAGCTACAAATCTTTCTGGTATTATTTTAATACATAGCTTATAGCATATAGTAAGTTACATATGTTTTATATGTTATATATACTGATATGTAAGTTTAGCATATATATTAGAATAAATATGTATTGGGTTGGCCAGAAATTTTGGCCAACATCTATAACATCTTATGGAAAAGCTCAAGTGAGCATTTTGGCCAATCCAGTAATACATAATACAGTATATATGTACCCATTGTAAATCTACTTATACATATATACTACATTACATAGTACATATTCCAATGTATATGCTATTATATGTTATAAATATAAATATTTATTGAAACCTGTCTTCAAATAATAATGACCACTATCCATAAAATATATTAGAACATAACACGGAATACATGCATGTGTTGGAGATATTTCAGGTTTAGTCCAGAACACTGCAAAAAAACATATATCACAGTAAAGCTAGTCACACAAAATTCTTTGGTTTCCCAGTGCATATAAACGTAATGCTTACCCTGTAGTCTATTAAGTGTGTCATAGCATCATGTCTAAAAGCATAGTGTGCATAGCCTACTTAAAAAAATATTTTATTGCTTAAAAATGCTAACCATCATCTGAGACTTCAGCAAATCATAAGAGTAACATCAAAGATCACTGGGAACAGATCATTATAACTAATATAATAAATAATGAAAACATTTGAAATATTATGAGAATTATCAAAATGTAACACAAAGATACAAAGTAAACAAATGCTGTTGAAACAATGCCATCAATAGACTTGCTCCATTCTGAATTGCCACTAATTTTCAGTTTGTAAAAAATGAGTATCTTTTTTTACAGTTCAGTAAAGTGAAGCACAATTAAATGATGTATGCCTGTGGTTTCATATTTTTCCTCTTACATAATTGGTGGCATACATATTAAGAATGTTATACTATTCACAGTATATGCTATAATAGTTATATATCTTTATATCATACATGTAATAAATTCTTTGTTAACTTTTTTTAAATTAATTAACTTATTTTAGTTGGAGGCTAATTACTTTACAAAATTGTAGTGGTTTTTGCCATACATTGACATGAATCAGCCATGGACGTACATGTGTCCCCATCCTGAACCCCCCTCCCACCTCCCTCCCCATCCCATCCCTCAGGGTCATCCCAGTGCACCGGCCCTGAGCACCCTGTCTCATGCATCAAAACTGGACTAGCGATCTGTTTCACATATTATAATATACATGTTTCAAGGAAATGGCAACCCACTCCAGTACTCTTGCCTGGAAAATTCCATGGACTGAGGAGCCTGGTAGGCTACAGTCCATGGGGTCGCAAAGAGTCGGACACGACTGAGCAACTTCACTCACATGCTATTCTCTCAAATCATCCCACTCTCACCTTCTCCCACAGAGTCCAAGAGACTGTTCTTTACATCTGTCTCTTTTGCTGTCTTACATATATGGTCATCGTTAACATCTTTCTAAATTCCATATATACATGTTATGGCACCCCACTCCAGTACTCTTGCCTAGAAAATCCCATGGATGGAGAAGCCTGGTAGGCTGCAGTCCATGGGGTCGCTAAGAATCAGATACGACTGAGCGACTTCACTTTCACTTTTCACTTTCGTGCATTAGAGAAGGAAATGGCAACCCACTCCAGTGTTTTTGCCTGGAGAATCCCAGGGACAGGGGAGCCTGGTGGGCTTCCATCTATGGGGTGGCACAGAGTCGGACACGACTGAAGTGACTTAGCAGCAGCAGCAGCAGCAGCAGTATACTGTATTGGTGTTTTTCTTTCTGACTTACTTTGCTTTGTATAATAGGCTCCAGTTTCATCCACCTCATTAGAACTGATTCAAATGTATTCTTTTCAATGGCTGAATAATATTTCATTGTGTATATGTACCACAGCTTTCTTATCCATTCATCTGCTGATGGACATCTAGGTTGCTTCCATGTCCTGGCTATTATAAACAGTGCTGCAATGAATATTGGGGTACACGTGTCTCTTTCAATTCTGGTTTCCTCAGTGTCTATGCCCAGCAGTGGGATTGCTGGGTCATATGGCAGTTCTATTTCCAGTTTTTTAAGGAATCTCCACACTGTTCCCCATAGTGGCTGTTCTAGTTTGCATTCCCACCAACAGGGTAAGAGGGTTCCCTTTTGTCCACACCTTTTCCAGCATTTATTGTTTGTAGACTTTGATAGCAGCCATTCTGCCCAGAGTGAAATGGTACCTAGTGGTTTTGATTTGCATTTCTCTGATAATGAATATTGAGCATATTTTCATGTGTTTGTTAGCCATCTGTATGTCTTCTTTGTAGAAATGTCTGTGTAGTTCTTTGGCCTATGTTTTTGATTGGGTCATTTATTTTTCTGGAATTGAGCTGCAGGAGCTGCTTGTATATTTTTGAGATTAATTCTTTGTCAGTTGTTTCATTTGCTATTATTTTCTCCCATTCTGAAGGCTGTCTTTTCACCTTGCTTATAGTTCCCTTCATTGTGCAAAAGGTTTTAAGATTAATTAGATCCCATTTGTTTATTTTTGCTTTTATTTCCATTACTCCTGGAGGTGGGTCATAGAGGATCCTGCTGTGATTTATGTCAGAGAGTGTTTTGCCTATGTTTTCCTCTAGGAATTTTATAGTTTCTGGTCTTATATTTATATCTTTAATCCATTTAAGGTTTATTTTTGTGTATGGTGTTAGAAAGTGTTCTAGTTTCATTCTTTTATAAGTGGTTGATGAGTTTTCCCAGAACCTTTTGTTAAAGAGATTGTCTTCTCTGCATTGTATATTCTTGCCTCCTTTGTCAAAGATAAGGTGTTCATAGGTGCATGGATTTATCTCTGGGCTTTCTATTTTGTTCCCTTGATGTATATTTCTGTGTTTGTGCCAGTACCAAACTGTTTTGATTACTGTAGCTTTGTAGTATAGTCTGAAGTCAGGCAGGTTGATTCCTCCAGTTCCATTCTTCTTTCTCAAGATTGCTTTGGCTATTTGAGGTTTTTTGTGTTTCCATACAAATTGTGAAATTATTCTAGTTCTCTTAAAAATACCGTTGGTAGCTTGATAGGGATTGCATTGAATTTATAGATTGCTTTGGGTAGTATACTCATTTTCACTGTATTGATTCTTCTGGTCCATGAACATGGTATATTTCTCCATTTATTTGTGTCATCTTTGATTTGTTTCATTGATTCTTTGTTAACTTTTAGAGAGCTTTATTTCATGAGAAAAAAACTATAATAACCCACGTTGTTACTATTTGCAATTTTCTTTTCTTTTTTTTTTTTTTTGCACAGATCTAGATTTCTACCTGTTTTCTATCATTTTTATTCTACATGATCAATTTAACCTTGACCTCCTATAGTTCCCTCAGATGAACATGGAAGGGTACCATGTTGAGACTGCTGGCTGTCTCTCCATCTATGCATATTATTCCTTCTGTTGTTCTTACCTGGACAATCTGGGCACATTCATTTCAGTTTAGTTGCTCAGTAATATCTGACTCTTTGCAACCCCTTGCAGTGCAGCATGCCAGGCTTCCCTGTCTGTCACCAACACCTGGAGCTTGCTCAAACTCATGTCCATCGAGTTAGTGATGCCATCCAACCCTCTTATCCTCTGTTGTCCTCTTCTCCTCCTGTCTTCAGTCTTTCCCAGCATCAGGGTCTTTTCCAAGGAATCAGTTCTTCACATCATTTGGCCAAAGTACTGAAGTTTCAGCTTCAACATCAGTCCTTCCAATGAATATTCAGGACTGATTTCCTTTAGCATGGAGTAGTTGGATCTCCTTATAGTCCAAGGGACTCTCAAGAGTCTTCTCCAACACCACAGTTTAAAAGCATCAATTCTTTGGCACTCAGCTTTGTTTATGGTCCAAATCTCAGATCTCTACATGACTACTGGAAAAACCATAGCTTTGACTAGATGGACCTTTGTTGGCAAAGTAACGTGTCTGCTTTTTACTATGCTGTCTAGGTTGGTCATAGCTTTTCTTCCAAGGAGCAAGCGACTTTTAATTTCATGGCTGCAGTCACCATCTGCAGTGGTTTTAGAGCCCAAGAAAATAAAGTCTGTCATTGTTTCCACTGTTTCCCCATCTATTTGCCATGAAGTGATGGGACTGGATGCCATAGTCTTCATTTTTGGAATGCTGAGTTTTAAGCCAACTTTTTACTCTCCTCTTTCACTTCCATCAAGAGGCTCTTTAGTTCTTCTTTGATTTCTGCCATGAGGGTGGTGTCATCTCTGTGTCTGAGGTTATTTATATTTCTCCCGGCAATCTGATTTCAGCTTGTGCTTCATCCAGCCTGGCATTTCTCATGATGTACTCTGCATATAAGTTGAACAAGAAAGAATACAATATACAGCCTTGACGTACTCCTTTCCAAATTTGGAGCCTGAACCTGAACCAGAACCTTTGCCTGATTGATCCTGTCTCTGCTACATCCTTGAATCTACCTCCAGGCAGGAACCTTTTGTTATTATAGTATACAGTCCATGGAATTCTCCAGGCCAGAATACTGGAGTGGGTAGCCATTCCCTTCTCCAGGGGATCTTCCCAACCCAGAGATGGAACTGAGATCTCCCACATTGCAGGCAGATTCTTTACCAGTTGAACCACAAGGGAAGCCCATATAGTTTATAGCATATAGTATATATTTTATATGTAATTTATACTTACATATGTTTAGCACATATATTAGAATAAACATGTGTTGTGTTAGCCAAGAAGTTCAGCCAGCATCTGTATCATCTTATGGAAAAATCTGGGTTCACCTGAACCATTTTTATTCTCTCCAGGATCATTGTTCTCTTTTACCTGATTCTCAGTGTCTTGTGAATCATTGTTTCACATATCTTGTTCTTTTTTTGTCAGTTGATTTGAGGTTGCAGTGTAAATACCTTCCTTTATCATTGTATCTTAGCCAGCAGGGCAGTCTTATTTTCATTTTTGATGGATCGTCTTGCTGGAGGTGAACTTTTTGGTTGACAGCTTTTTCTCTCAGTGCTTTGTCATTCCACTCCTTTCTCACCTATGCTATTTCTAATAAGAGGTCAGCTGTTAATAATCCTACTGTTGTTCCTCTGTATGTGATGAGTACTATTCTTTTGCTGCTTTCAAGATTTTCTCTTGGTCAATGGCCGTTAGCAGCTTGACTGTGATATGTCTAGGTATAATCTAGTTGTTATTATTTGAGTTTCTTAGATGTATACATCAATAATCATCTCTTGGTCATTGGCCGGTAGCAGCTTGACTGTGATATGTCTAGGTATAACCTAGTTGTTATTATTTGAGTTTCTTAGATGTATACATCAATAATCATCATCTGATTTGGGAAGTTTTCAGTTATTATGTTTTTTTACCCCTTTCTCTCTCCTCCTCTATGGGATTATCATTGCATATATGTTTCATGCTTGCCTGGGAAATCACATGGATAGAGAAGCCTGGCAGACTGCAGTCCATGAGGTACAAAGAGTTAGACATGACTAAGCTACTAACATTTCAAGTTCAACTACCTATTTTCAAGTACCTGTTTTCCTGAGGAATGTGCAGGTCTGACTTTTGTGCTGTGTTTTTGAATTCTTATTTTTCAGTCTAGTTTTCTAGGGGTTGATCCTAAGACTTAATAACATACTGGTCAGCCAGTGATTTGGGGAAAAAATTGTGTTCAGTCTTCTTGAGGTGATAAGTTTTCCAGCCTCTACAGATGGATTTGTGCAGTGGGGCAGGAGAAGTATGTTAAATGTTCTTAAATCTCTGAATTTTTACTTTCTGCTGCTCTCTCCAGTTCTTCCCTCCACATGAAAATTTATCCAGCCTGGAGTCTGTGGTGAGCTTCTATGGCTCTTTCATTTCCAGGATCTCCATGTTACACATATGGCTGTGCTTCACTTCTGCAACTGGACTAGACCTCAGGCTAGCAGAGGTGCAAATTTTCCCATTTATTTCTCAACAGAATTTGATATTTTCACTAATAATGTCACCATGCATTTTCATTCATCACCTCAAGTCATGTTTGCCTCCTCTGGCAGCAAGACTACTTGTTTTAGTTGTCAGCTCTGCCCTGAATAAGATTTCACTGTCACTGACTGAGTTTGGGGTGCTTGAGAAATCACTGGGCAAGAAAGTCAGAGACATGTACCTTTCTCGCCCAAAGTTCCATTAGCTTCTCAGGAATTAAAGTTTGTCATTTGTTTTGCCCTTTCAAAAAATTTCTGAGCCTTTAATAATGTTGTTTTTGTCTGTTTTATAAAGTTTCTTTTTGTGTGTGAAAGGCATTCTGCAACCTCCCATGCTGTCTAACTGGAGGTTTTATCTTTTAAAGACATGAAAATGAAAAGGCTGTCATAGAGATATATGGTGTGTATATATACACAGGCACACACATATAAATATAAACATACCATTATGTATATATACACAGCATAATGTATAGATAAACAGCATTATAAGTGTGTGTGAGATGTATATATGTATATAGATGTATATATACATTTGTATATATAATTTTGCCACTTTTCATTTTTTGTATGCATTCAAATTTTCAACAGGCATACTTTTCTCTGGTGTGATAAACTTCATTTAATCTTTATTTCAAAGATGATATGTTACTGGCAGCTAATTACCTCTCTCTATCTCTTTTCTGCCTTTTATTTTAGAAGAGAGTTCACTCAGTAAAGAACTCTGGATTGCAGTTTCCTTTCTTATTCACCCCTGACTGTTGCCTGTGGTATTTGATGAATTATCTCTCATTCTTGTCTTTGTCTTTTGTGTAGTAAGCCCACAACCCTAGCCCTTTGAGATGCTTCTGAGATTTTTTCTCTTTATTGTTGGTGTTCAGCAAAATGATTATGATTACCTCAGAGTGGGTATTGATTATGTTTATTCTCCTTGCAATTTGAGTTTTTTGAATCTTTGGATTTATAGTTTATATAAAATTTGGAAAAAATTTGGTGTTATATCTTAAAGTACTTTAATATTTTTTTACCCTCAATTAATATATTTATTGGACCCCATACTATTACTTTCTTTTTTTAAATTAATTTTATTTTATTTTTAAACCTTACATAATTGTATTAGTTTTGCCAAATATCAAAATGAATCCATATTACTTTCTAACTTACTTAAGATCTGTTTATGATCTTTTATCTTTTTTCCCTCTATTTCTTTTTTTATTTATTTGTTTTTTAATTGAAGGATAATTGCTTTACAGAATTTTATTGTTTTCTGTCATACCTCAACATGAATCAGCCATAGGTATACATATATCCTCTTGAACCTCCTTCCCATTTCTCTCCCCACTCCACCCCTCTAGGTTGATACAGAGCCCCTGTTTGAGTTTCCTGAGACATACAGCAAATTCCCATTGGCTATGTATTTTACATAGGGTAATGTAAGTTTCCGTGTTACTTTCTCCATACATCTTAATTTGATCATTTTCTATTGCTGTGTCTTCTAGTTTACTAGTTTTTTTTAAATTCTGAAATACAGAATCTGTTATTCATCCCAGCCAGTATGTTTTCTATGCCTAATATCATATTTTTAGTATCTAGAAGCTCTATTGTGCTCTTTTTTATATCTTTTGTCTCCTCACCACACTCACAGTTTTCTCAGCCTTCTTGAAAATGCAGAGCCTATTTCTAATTCCTGTGTTTTATCTCCCACTAGATATTCATTTCTGTCATTTTAACATTGTTCATTTTTTTCATGCCTCATAAATTTTTATTGGTTGCCAGACATGCAGGACTTTATGTTGTTTGTTGTTGGATTTTGCTTCATTAATACACTGTTAGATTTTGTTCTAGCATGCACTTAAGTGATTGGGATCCTTTCAGGACTTCTTTTTTGACTTTTTTAGGGTGAGTCCAGATAAGCCTTCAGTGTAGGGTGAATTTACCTCTCTAGTAAGGCAGAATCCTCATGAAGACTCTACCCCGTGTATTATAAAGATTTTCCACTGTGGTTGGAGTTCTAGGTGAACTCTAGGAATTTGTTCATCTCAAACCTGGCTTATAGTTCTTTCCAGACTTTAGAAATCTTCTCCTTATGTGTGAACGTTAGAACTCAGCCAGGGTTCAAGAGCTCCTCTGCCCACGGTGGGGGTGGGGTGGGATGTGGCAGAGTTCCATCCCCTGGAAGGCCCAGGATGGTACTGCTCAATTTCAGTAATTTTTTTTTTTTAACATTTCAGATATTGATTATTTTTTTATTTCTAGATGTATATTTCTGTGTATTTGTTGCTGTTGTTCAGTCACTAAGCTGTGTCTAGGTCTTTGTGACCCCACGGACTGCAGCATGCCAGGCTTTCTTGTCCTTCACTATCTCCCAGAGTTTTTTCAAATTAATATTGATTGAATCGGTGAGGCTATTTAACCATCTCATCCTCTGCCTCTCTCTTCTCCTTTTGCCTTCAGCCTTTCCCAGCATCAGGGTCTTTTCCAATGAGTCAGCTCTTTGCATCAGGTGGCCAAAGTATCACAGCTTCAGCATTAGTCCTTCCAATGAATATTCAGGACTGATTTCCTTTAGGATGGACTGGTTGGATCTCCTTGCAGTCCAAGGGACTCTCAACAGTCTTCTCCAACACCACAGTTCAAAACATCAATTCTTTGGTGGTGATGTGCATACTCGTATATTTATATATTATTCAATTGCTTTGTTGAGATTTCCTAATTTTCATTTATATAAATATATAATTTTTCCCTTTGTACCACTAAACACATTTAAGGTCGCTATTTCCAACATGAAGTGTTTGCTTAGATGATTTTCTTTTTCTATGAGAATATACTGAATATATGATTCTGGCCCTTTGTATATTGTGTAGTGATGGCATATATCCTCAACATTGTGGATATTATGTTGTAGACATATGGATTGTGTAATAGTCTTTGTAAGAATATGGCAGTTTTGCCTTAGAAGGCGATCAACTGGCTACATTCATGTTGCAGTTTCTGTTGCATATGTGGCAGGTAACTCTTCAGACCTTGGGTTGCTTTGTTTCTGTCTGGACTCTACACAGGAGTTCATGGTTCAGCTGGAGACAAAAGCAGAGTTTATATACATAACTTGAACTTCAGCTTTATGGCTCTCTCCTTTCTGCAGTCCTGGTTGCCCCAGGCACGTTTGCCAGTTCCTTCAACAAGAAATGGAACAGAATTTATAGCAGAATCTCTCCCATCGTGCAGCCTTCATGACTGGTCCAGTAGTTGGGGAAAAGCTGAAAAGATGGGGACCTCATCTGTAGCTGACTGCTTCCTTTAAGTTTCAACTCCCCTAAAAATCTGCCAACTTTGTGCAGGCTCCAGAGTGCTCAGAAAGGCTTTTGTTGTTTGTTTGTTTGTTTTTAATCTTGCCCAGAGTTCATAGTTGCTGTCTCAGGCTGGTCATTTTGTTGGGAACTCTCTGCTTCATAGTAGAATTTCTTGTCACTTGATTTTTAAGTGAATTTCCCAATAAAAAGGCTTGTTTCTGTTGGCTACTTGATGGCATATCACTTTGAGACTCAAATAAAACTATGTTTTTCTGTACAGGTGTTGTATAATGTAGGCTTATCTGTGTGAACCTGTTTGTTAAATTGTTATCATGGTATGCATAAATTTCAGATATTATCATGAAGAAAAGATTAGGGGTAATGGTGACTGATAAAATTGCTTGAAACCAACTAACTCAAATTCATGTGACAAAGATACAGATTTAGGTCTTGTCTTTTGAATATTATGCCTGTTAGGATATCAGATAAGAGTCTAAATGAAGAATTTCTCAGTAAAGTATTACTATATGAATTTTAGTACATATATTTTTGTGGTACCAATTATAATTATTCAGAAGTTTTTCTTTATTAATTTTCTTTGTTCTTTGTTGTGATCCATATAGAGGTGAATATTGAACATTTAATTAAGGGACATTACATACATATTTTATTTTGCTAATATTTTTAAATTGTTCTATAGCAAATACATTAGTGAATTGAAACTTTGATAGGTTCTGATGGTGGTGGTAGTTTAGTCGCTAAGTTGTGTCTGACTCTTGCAACTCCATGAACAGTAGCCTGGCAGGCTCTTCTGTCCATGGGATTTTCCAGGCAAGAGTACTGGAGTGGGTTGCCATTTCCTTCTCCTTGATAAGTTCTAGATTGCTATAAATATTATAAGGCTCTGAGTGATGATGGTGAGCTATTAAATTTAATAGGTGAATTCAGATTTCAGTATCAAGTAGGGAAATACATATTACTGTCCTATTTTCTAATTATTCTGTAGCATTCCTCTTTATTGCTTTTCACAGAGATTAAAGGCTCATGAAACATAATTATAACTTTGTTATGTCCAAGACACAACTTAAGATTCTTTTTCATGGCCATTAGGTAAATGTAATTGCTTGTTTTCAGAGAAGTGTCCATTTGCAAATAGGTAAGACAGTAAGTTCTACTTGGAGGAGAAAATCTGACCACTTGAGTGAGTGGTGAGGGTGTGACAGTTACAGCACCATAATTTTAAGAGTCGGTTGAGGGACGTCCCTGGTGGTCCAGTGGTTAAGACATCACTTTCCAGTGCAGGTGGTATGGATCTGATCCCTGGTCGTGGAACTAAGAAGGTTCCAGGCTCTTGACCTTAAAATATATGGTTGCTTTTTTTTTTTTTTTCACTTTCATAAATATTTATACTTTTATCACCCTAGAACCCAATAGCTATAGCTTTGTACAGACTTTCTTTAAGGGTAGAAAAAAATCAAGAACAGTCCTAGTAGAACCTGCAACAGATTGAAACTTACATGAGGTATTCTTCCAAAATTGGTATTAGTTTCCAGGTTAAAAAAAAAAAAAAAGAGGTGCACGTTAAGGCCACATTGACCTAAAATCATTTTACTCTTGGTCTAACATGCTTTAAAAGGAAGGTGTAAATGTGCTGTCAAAATCACTAGCATTGGCACGGGGAGACTAACATTCCAGCCCTGACTCTGATGTTCAGCAGATCCGTGGTTACAAGTATCTTCATCTGACTCAAAATTAGTTTTTCACAAATAAAAAGCAGATGGATAAAAGCCTGAGCTACATTTAGTGACTAGGAAAATCTACATATCACAACACTTTCACTGTTTGAAATAAAGTAGTAAAAACGGGTGCTTTAAGACAGCAAAGGATAGGGACTTCTCTGGTGGTCCAGTGGTTAAGACTCTGCACTTCCAATGCAGGGGGCATGGGTTCAATCCCTGTCGGAGAACTAAGGTCCCACAAAAATCCAAAGTCAGCTCCATCCACATAATAAAAGGAGGAATAGTAAGTATAAAAGTCAGGAAGGTTAATGAAAATTGTGAAACTTTGGCCAAGAATTTAGACAAAGAACGCAAGAAGACTGCCTTGGCAATTACACAGTAGCCACTGAGCAGAAGCCTTGTGAAGAGCTAGTTATGCTTTGGCCACACCATTCTGCCTGATTAGAACTGGCCATAATGCAAGAAGAAGTAATTAAAGAACCCAGAATGCTCTTGAACATTTCAGGTATTTAAATATCTAAGCCAAATGTGCTGGGGAATGATGTTAAGCACTGAGAAACTTCTTTGCATTAATTAGAAGATTGAATACAAATGAAAGTCATCAATATCCAGCTTGGGCTCTGAAAAAAGCCGGACTTCCTATCTCAAAGCACATTTACCTTAATTGCAACTCAAAAAGCTTCGAAGTCTTTTCCCCTTGAAATTATATAGGCTTTTATCAGAAAGGAGATCAGCTTATTCATGATATTCATTGCAATTGTTTCTTCTTATATAGACCTTCAGCAACTTCAATATAGGAAATATTGCAAATGATTATATGTGTTGTCTTTATCCTAGATTTAACTTTGATCAAATTTGTTCTTAAAATATCTGTAGTGCTTGCAGAGAACAAATTAAATTCCATGCAAATAATACTGATGCAACTGATAAGCTAACGATCTGTTCCTGCTATTCAATAAATGTTCTTGAAAAAGAACCAGTTAATTCAAAACTGCAAGGAGATCCAACCAGTCTATCCTAAAGAAAATCAGTCCTGAATATTCATTGGAAGGACTGATGCTGAAGCTGAAACTCCAGTACTTTGGCCATCTGATGCAAAGAACTGACTCACTAGAAAAGACCCTGATGCTGGAAAGAGTGAAGGTGGGAAGAGAAAGTGAAAGTGAAGTCGCTCAGTCGAGTCTGACTCTTTGAGACCCAGTGGACTGTAGCCTACCAGGCTCCTCCCTCCATGGGATTCTCCAGGCAAGAGTCCTGGAGTGGGTTGCCATTTCCTCCTTCAGGGGATCTTCCCGACCCAGGGATTGAACCTGGGTCTCCTGCATTCCAGGTGGATGCTTTAACCTCTGAGCAACCAGGGAAGCCCAAGAGAAGGGGACAACAAAAAATGAGATGGTTGGATGGCATCACCAACTCGATGGACATGGGTTTGGGTGGACTCCGGGAGTTGGTGATGGACAGGGAAGTCTGGCCTGCTGCAGTGCATGGGGTCACAAAGAGTCAGACACAACTGAGTGACTGAACTGAACTGAATTCAAAACTGGGTACCTGTGCAGACTCTATACATGGACATTACCAGATGGTCAACACTGAAATCAGGTTGATTATATTCTTTGCAGCCAAAGATGGAGAAGTTCTATACAGCCAGCAAAAACAAGACCAGGAGCTGACTGTGGCTCAGATCATGAACTCCTTATTGCCAAATTCAGACTTAAATTGAAGAAAGTAGGGAAAACCACTAGACCATTCAGGTATGGCCTAAATCAAATCCCTTATGATTATACAGTGGAAGTGAGAAATAGATTTAAGGGCCTAGATCTGATAGAGTGCCTGATGAACTATGGAATGAGGTTCGTGACATTGTATAGGAGACAGGGATCAAGACCATCCCCATGGAAAAGAAATGCAAAAAAGCAAAATGGCTGTCTGGGGAGGCCTTACAAATAGCTGTGAAAAGAAGAGAAGTGACAAGCAAAGGAGAAAAGGAAAGATATAAACATCTGAATGCAGAGTTCCAAAGAATAGCAAGAAGAGATAAGAAAGCCTTCTTCAAAGATCAATGCAAAGATATAGAGGAAAACAACAGAATGTGAAAGACTAGAGATCTCTTCAAGAAAATTAGAGCTACCAGGGGAACATTTCATGCAAAGATGGGCTCGATAAAGGACAGAAACGGTATGGACCTAGCAGAAGCAGAAGATATTAAGAAGAGATGGCAAGAATACACAGAAGAACTGTACAAAAAAGATCTTCACGACCACGATAATCACGATGGTGTGATCACTGACCTAGAGCCAGACATCCTGGAATATGAAGTCAAGTGGGCCTTAGAAAGCATCGCTATGAACAAAGCTAGTGGAGGTGATAGAATTCCAGTTGAACTATTTCAAATCCTGAAAAATGTTGCTGTGAAGGTGCTGCACTCAATATGCCAGCACATTTGGAAAAATCAGCAGTGGCCACAGGACTGGAAAAGGTCAGTTTTCATTCCAATCCCAAAGAAAGGCAATGCCAAAGAATGCTCAAACTACCACACAGTTGCAGTCATCTTACACGCTAGTAAAGTAATGCTCAAAATTCTCCAAGCTAGGCTTCAGCAATATGTGAACCGTGAACTTCCTGATGTTCAAGCTGGTTTTAGAAAAGGCAAAGGAACCAGAGATCAAATTGCCAACATCCACTGGATCATGGAAAAAGCAAGAGAGTTCCGGAAAAACATATTTCTGCTTTATTGACTATGCCAAAGCCTTTGACTGTGTGGATCACAATGAAGTGTGGAAAATTCTGAAAGAGATGGGAATACCAGACCACCTGATCTGCCTCTTGAGAAATCTGTATGCAGATCAGGAAGCAACAGTTAGAACTGGACATGGAACAACAGACTGGTTCCAAATAGGAAAAGGAGTTTGTCAAGGCTGTATATTGTCACCCTACTTATTTAACTTATATGCAGAGTACATCATGAGAAACGCTGGGCTGAAAGAAGCACAAGCTGGAATCAAGATTGCTGGGAGAAATATCAAGAACCTCAGATATGCAGATGACACCACCCTTATGGAAGAAAGTGAAGAGGAACTAAAAAGCCTCTTGATGAAGGTGAAAGTGGAGAGTGAAAACGTTGGCTTAAAGCTCAACATTCAGAAAACTAAGATCATGGCATCCAGTCCCATCACTTCATGGGAAATAGATGGGGAAACAGTGGAAACAGTGTCAGACTTTATTTTTTTTTTGGCTCCAAAACCACTGCAGATGGTGAGTGCAGCCATGAACTTAAAAGACACTTACTCCTTGGAAGGAAAGTTATGACCAACCTAGATAGCCTATTCAAAAGCAGAGACATTACTTTGCCAACAAAGGTCTGTCTAGTCAAGGCTATGGTTTTTCCTGTGGTCATGTATGGATGTGAAAGTTGGACTGTGAAGAAGTCTGAGCACTGAAGAATTGATGCTTTTGAACTATGGTGTTGGAGAAGACTCTTGAGAGTCCCTTGGACTGCAAGGAGATCCAACCAGTCCATTCTGAAGGAGATCAGCCCTAGGATTTCTTTGGAAGGAATGATGCTAAAGCTGAAACTCCAGTACTTTGGCCACCTCATGCGAAGAGTTGACTCATTGGAAAAGACTCTGATGCTGGGAGGGATTGGGGGTAGGAGGAGAAGGGGACGACAGAGGATGAGATGGCTGGATGGCATCACTGACTCAATGGGCGTGAGTCTGGGTGAACTCCGGGAGTGGGTGATGGAGAGGGAGGCCTGGCGTGCTGCGATTCATGGGGTCGCAAAGAGTCGGACACAACTGAGCGACTGAACTGAACTGAAACTGAATGCAGTCTTGCAGGGAAGGAGGTGCTATTGCTGTTACCCTGTCCAAGCTTGCTTTGCTTGCTGCATGAGAGGCTAATGAAACTGAACGATGAGGTTTTGAGGCAAAGGATACTTTATTGAAAAAGTCAGTTAACCAAGAAGAAGATGGCAAACTAAAGTCTGAGAGTAACCATTTTGTTGGGGTCTGGAAGTCAGGTTCTTTTACAGAACCAGAGAGAGGGGCTATGAAGAACTAAAGTCAAAAGGCAGAAAGAGAGGAAAAGGCAGTGGGGAAGTAAAGTGAAGTGGTCTTCAGTCTTGCAAAACATCTCCAGGAAGAGGTAACCTTTGGAAGGAGTGTGTTAGTCTCTTTTTTCTTACAGTCATTCACAGGTTGTTGTTTTTCAGTTGGTAAGTCTCTTCTGACTCTCTTACAGGTTAAACTTGGACTTTTATAAGTTATGGGGGCTTGATTCTCAAAGGAGAAACATTTCTTCTACAAGAGATAGCAGTTTTTGACAAACTGCTGATTGATTTGAGCTTCTGATTCCACTGAAAAAGCAGGCATGAAAGGAAGTGGCATTTCTGGCTGGCACCTCAGGAATTTTGAGCATTTCCTTGAGGAAGTACCAGAGTTAAGGGTGTAGAATCTGATGCTTCTTGGGGCTGCTGAAGTTCTCAGGCTGGAAGGGTAGGAGGTTGAACTTGTATTGTGCATAATGTTGTATTTTGTATATATTATTATGCCTTGACATCTTTCAAAACCTTTATGGCTGCCTCTCCCTATTGGCTGATTCTTAGAGATAACAAGGTCTTGGCCAGGAGCATGTCTCTTGCAAAACTAACTCATCAAGAGCCTACTCCACTCTCTGGCCTGTGCAGCCCAGGAGGCAATGTTCTCCTGCTTCAATCATCCCTGCAGCCAGGTAGCAGACAAGTAGGGACTGTCTGTATAGCCCCGAGTCTGATCAGTTCTTCAGACAAGTCAATTCTAACTGTTCACCCTGCTTTTTCCATGGAACCCCAATAAAGACTATGGCCTGAGTACTCTCTTCACCTTCTGACCATCCCAGTGCCTCCCATCTCTAGGACCTGTAAGTATGAGACTTTTTTTTTTTTTTAACCTGAATCTCTCCTCTGCCCCCTTTAGAGTCCATACCTGGCTGACCATCTAATAAAATAATACAGAAACCCTACAAATAAGCAGTTGAAGAAAGGATGGGGCCCACAGTTACATTTCCTTCCATCTCTCTCTTTAATGAATGGTTTGGTGGCAAGCTATTCATGAAATTATTGGGTTAGTCGAAAAGTTTGTTTGGGTTTTTCCACTGCATCTGAGAAAGATGCTAAGAAAACCCAAATGAACTCTGGCTTAACCCAGTATGTCCAAAGGTGTATTGTAGTGCTGAACACCTGTCAGATTTATTTCTCTTTTTCATAAGTGAATATCATAAATAAATGGTTCATATTATATATAGGATGGATGAACACCAAGGTCCTATTGTATAGTGCAGGGAACCAGATTCAGTATCCTGTGATAAACCATAATGGAAATGAATATGGAAAATAATATATATGTTTAACTGAATCACTTGGCTGTATAGCAGCTAACACAACACTGTAAATCAACTAGATTTGAATACAGTAAGTTTTTATATAATAAATAAATGAATGGTTCAGTTGCATGCCAAGTTATTTGCTTCCCATCCAAGATTTCCTGCCTCACTTACCATTCTCACACACTTTTGCTGAGACTGTACCTCCCAATGAAATATTTGATTTTGAGTTTTGCCTCAAGCTCTATTTTCCAGAGACCTCGCTCACCAGTGGTCCTCCTAAAATCCTGTGTCTCTGTAGATGCTGACATGACACTCTTTCCCAAGACTATGTTCTTCCTGTCTTGAACTAGGAAAAAATTGTATAATCCCTGTTCATTTTTTGTTATTTCTCAGTTTAGCTTTCTCTCAGTCTCAGTAGAATCCTTCATAAGACTGTGCCCCCAAGATCTCATCTTGTTTATTAAACCTTCCAGTTAGTTTGAAAGAAAAACACAGTTGAACTCTGTGGTAAGTTGTTTCCTTTCTTGACTAAATGTATAAATACTTGAGGTGCATCAAAAGGTCTGTCTTCCCAGTCTTTTCTTCTTATCTTCTTTGGTGTGTACGTTCTTACTGCTAAATAACATTTTGCTCTGGGTTTTCGCTTTGGGTTGAACTCAGGTAAAGATGAGGAGCATGTTTGCTTTGTCTAAATTGGAGAGTAGGCCAGGTTAGCCTCTGCACAGAATTTCTTTCTTCCTCTCTAAGACTGCAGTCACTGCCAGTGAATTCACAGAATTGTTTCGAGTGGGTCTCGATCAAGAGCAGCTGTCTGTTCAACAGAATATTTAACACTTAAGTCCTTGGAGTCAAGGCTAAATAGCGTCTTACTGTAATTTTCCTGGTTTATTAGAGACAGTCAGTGCAAACTTTGTAAATTCTTTTATTTTTCATGCTAGTATATCTTTTCTTTCTTTCTTTCTTTTCTTTTTTTTTTTTGGTATTTGTAGCCCCATGGCCATTCTCAAGCTCTGAGTTTACAAACTTTAAACAAGTGTATCCTATAAAATGGTCACTGTGCTGCATTCTCTTAGGAGACTAGGCTGAATTCTCTATGGGAGAATAAGATGAGGGCTTTCCTGAGGGACACCTCCTGACATAGGAGAGCATCTGTGAACACATACAGACTCTCCCTAGGACAAACTCTCAAAATGATGCTGCAGTTCTGAAGAGTTCTGCAACAGTGGATGGAAATTCTCAGGGATGTGCAATTTAAAATTACTAATACTATTCATACTTTATGAAGCCTAGGAAAACATAGGTGACAGTTATATACAATATTGTAAAACAAATTGTATTTCTCTTCTCTGTTAGGTAAATTTAAATTTACGTTTTTCAGGTGGAGGAGCCAAGATGGCGGAGGAGTAGGATGGGGAGAACACTTTCTCCCCCACAAATTCATCAAAAGAGCATTTAAAAGCCGAGTAAATTCCACAAAACAACTTCTGAATGCTGGCAGAGGACATCAGGCACCCAGAAAAGCAACCCAAGTCTTCGAAAGGAGGTAGGAAAAAATATAAAAGACAAAAAAAGAGACAAAAGAGGGAGGGACGGAGTTCCATCCCGGGAAGGGAGTCTTAAAAAGAGAGAAGTTTCCAAACATCAGGAAACCTTCTCACTGCTGAATCTGTGCTGAGCTTTGGAAGCACAGAGGGTAACATAACAGGGAGAAAAAATAAACAATTAAAACTTGCAGATTGCGAGCCCTATGGTACCTCCCCCAGCGGAGAAGCAGCGCAGATGCCTGCACACGCCATTAGCAAGCGGGGGCTGGGCAGGGAGGCGCAGCCTGGACTGCATCGCTTAGATAAGGACCTGGCCTGAATACCCTGAGCGCTATCTGAGTGAAATAAACTGGGCTAGTAAACCAGACTGTGGGATATCTATCACGTGAAAAGCCAGCCCTAACCTAAGACACCGCCAGGCCCGCGCACGGAACAAAGGACTGAACAGAGATAGCCAGCTACAGACCTTCCACCTCCGGTGACAGGCAGCCAGAGCCGGAAGGGGGCAATCGCAGCCCCAGAGAGACATTATCTATAAAACTGTAAGCAGGCTTCTTTGTTAACTAAAACTTCTTGGGGGTCTGGATGGTCAACATCTCCCTGAGAAGGTGCGCTGGTTGTACACCTAGATAATTGAGCAGCGGGGAGGCGATAAGTCGCAGCAATCGCGCTCGCTAAACACCTCATCACCTGAGCTGCTCGGACCTGGTAAGGGCACAAAACGCAGGCCCAACCGAGTGTGCACCTCTGAGGACTACCCGAATGCCTGAACCTGAGCGGCTTGGACCTGGGAGGTGCAGGCAGCCCAGGGCCGGCCACAGATTGTTCCCGGCGGAGCAACCTAGAGCCCGAGCAGTGTGGGTAGGGAGGCTACACCTACCGTGAGCGGGGGCAGGCCCAGTGTGGCTGAGGCACTGCGAGCACACGCCAGTGTTACTTGTTTGCAGCGTCCCTCCCTCCCTCCCCACAGCGCGACTGAACAAGTGAGCCTAAAAAAAAAAAAAAAAGTATCCTCCACCGTCCACTTTGTGTCAGGGCAGAAACCAGACCCTGAAGAGTCCAGCAAACAGAAGAAGCTATAACAGAGGGAACCGCCTTGGAAGCTACAGGCAATAGATTAAAACCCTGTCGTTAACCAACTACATAGGAAGAGGCCTATAGATCTTGAGAAATAAAAGTCGGACCAGGGAACTAGCCAAAAATGAGCTGAACCCACAATACTCACAACAAAACCAGAGAAAGTCCTCGATATATTTTTATGATCATTCTTTCTTTTTTTTTTAAATTAAAAAAAAAATTGTAAGTCCTCTATTATTCCTTTAATTTTCACTTTTATAACCTATTACTTTGCAAAAAAAAAGACCCTATTTTTTTTTTCAGCAAACTTCATATATATATTTTTTATAATTTTTTGACCTCGTTTTTTTTTTTTTTTCTTTAACATTGTATTTTTGAAATTCCAAACTCTTCTCTAGATTTTTAATTTTAGCTTTTTGGTATTTGTTATCAGTTTTGTACCTATAGTTTTTTTATAATTTCTGTGACTTTTTATTTCCCTCTGTTTCTTTCTCTTCTTCTTTTATATAACATTGTATATCTGAAATTCCAAACTCTACTCTAGATTTTTAATTTACGCTTTTTGATATCAATTTTGTACCTGTATTTTCTTTATAATTTTTGCGACATTGTTTTTTTTTTTTTTTCTCTCTCTTTTTCTTCTTCTTTTTTTTAACATTGTATTTTTGAAATTCCAAACTTTACTCTAGATTTTTAACTTTTGCTTTTTGGTATTAGTTATCAATTTTGTACCTATATTTTCTTTATAATTTTCACGACCTTGTTTGTTTTTGTTTGTTCGTTTTTTCTCTCTTTCTTTTCTATAACATCGTATTTTTAAAATTCCAAACTCTACTCTAGATTTTTAATTTTTGCTTTTATGTATTTGTTACCAATTTTTTACCTTTAAGAACCCAATCTTTAGTACCCATTTTTCACTAGGGAACGAGATTACTCGCTTAACTGCTCTCTCTCCCGTTGGACTCTCCTTTTTCTCCACCAGGTCGCCTGTGTCTCCTCCCTAACCCCTCTCTACTCTACCCAACTCTGTGAATTTCTGTGTGTTCCAGATGGTGGAGAACACTTAGGGAACTGATTACTGGCTGGATCTGTCTCGCTCCTTTTCATTCCCCCCTTTTATCCTTCTGGCCACCTCTGTCACCTTCCTCCTTCTTCTCTTCTCTGTATAACTCCGTGAACATCTCTGAGCGGTCCAGTTGTGGAGTGCACATAAGGAAGTGATTGTTGACTAGTCCACTCTCTCCACTACTGATTCCACCTCATCTCATTCAGGTCACCTCTAACTCCCTCCTCCCTCTTCTCTTCTCCATGTAATGCTGTGAACCTCTCTGGGTGACCCTCACGGTAGAGAAACTTTCCATCTTTAACATAGATGTTTTATCACTGGTGCTGTATAGAAGGAGAAGTTTTGAAACTACTGTAAAAATAAGACCAATAACTGGAAGCAGGAGGCTTAAATCCAAACCCTGACTCCAGGGAACTCCTGACTCCAAGGAACATTAATTGACAGGAGCTCATCAAACGCCTCCATACTGACACTGAAACCAAGCACCACACAAGAGCCAACAAGTTCCAGGGCAAGACATATCAAGCAAATTCTCCAGCAACAAAGGAACACAGCCCTGAGCTTCAAGATACAGGCTGCCCAAAGTCACCCCAAAACCATAGACATCTCATAACTCATTACTGGACACTTCATTGCACTCCAGAGAGAAGAAATACAGCTCCACCCACCAGAACACCGACACAAGCTTCCCTAACCAAGAAACCTTGACAAGCCACCCATACAAACTCACACACAGCAAGGAAACGCCACAATAAAGAGACCTGCACAAACTGCCAGAATACAGAAAGGACACCCCAAACTCAGCAATTTAAACAAGATGAAGAGACAGAGGAATACCCAGCAGATAAAGGAACAGGATAAATGCCCACAAACCAAACAAAAGAGGAAGAGATAGGGAATCTACCTGATAAAGAATTCCGAATAATGATAGTGAAATTGATCCAAAATCTTGAAATCAAAATGGAATCACAGATAAAGAGCCTGGAGACAAGGACTGAGAAGATGCAAGAAAGGTTTAACAAGGACCTAGAGGAAATAAAAAAGAGTCAATATATAATGAATAATGCAATAAGTGAAATTAAAAACACTGTGAAGGCAACAAATAGTAGAATAACAGAGGCAGAAGATAGGATTAGTGAATTATAAGATAGAATGGCAGAAATAAATGAATCAGAGAGGATAAAAGAAAAACGAATTCAAAGAAATGAGGACAATCTCAGAGACCTCCAGGACAATATTAAATGCTACAACATTCGAATCATAGGAGTCCCAGAAGAAGACAAAAAGAAAGACCATGAGAAAATACTTGAGGAGATAATAGTTGAAAACTTCCCTAAAATGGGGAAGGAAATAATCACCCAAGTCCAAGAAACCCAGAGAGTCCCAAACAGGATAAACCCAAGGCGAAACACCCCAAGATACATATTAATCAAATTAACCAAGATCAAACACAAAGTTAACAAATATTAAAAGCAGCAAGGGAAAAACAACAAATAACACACAAGGGAATTCCCATAAGGATAACAGCTGATCTTTCAATAGAAACTCTTCAAGCCAGGAGGGAATGGCAAGACATACTTAAAATGATGAAAGAAAATAACCTACAGCCCAGATTACTGTACCCAGCAAGGATCTCATTCAAGTATGAAGGAGAAATCAAAAGCTTTTCAGACAAGCAAAAGCTGAGAGAATTCTGCACCACCAAACCAGCTCTCCAACAAATACTAAAGGATATTCTCTAGACAGGAAACACAAAAACGGTGTATAAATTCGAACCCAAAGCAATAAAGTAAATGGCAACAGGATCATACTTATCAGTAATTACCTTAAACGTAAATGGGTTGAATGCCCCAACCAAAAGACAAAGACTGGCTGAATGGATACAAAAACAAGACCCCTCCATATGCTGTCTACAAGAGACCCACCTCAAAACAGGGGACACATACAGACTGAAAGTGAAGGGCTGGAAAAAGATTTTCCATGCAAATAGGGACCAAAAGAAAGCAGGAGTAGCAATACTCATATCAGATAAAATAGACTTTAAAACAAAGGCTGTGAAAAGAGATAAAGATGGTCACTACATAATGATCAAAGGATCAATCCAAGAAGAAGATATAACAATTATAAATATATATGCACCTAATACGGGAGCACCACACTATGTAAGACAAATGCTAACAAGTATGAAAGGAGAAATTAACAATGGGGAGGGAGGAGGGAGGAGGGTTCAGGATGGGGAGCACATGTATACCTGTGATGGATTCATTTTGATATTTGGCAAAACTAATACGATTATGTAAAGTTTAAAAAAAAAAAAAAAACAATAACACAATAATAGTGGGAGACTTTAATACCCCACTCACACCTATGGATAGATCAACTAAACAGAAAATTAACAAGGAAACACAAACTTTAAATGATACAATAGACCAGTTAGACCTAATTGATATCTATAGGACATTTCATCCCAAAACAATGAATTTCACCTTTTTCTCAGGTGCACATGGAACATTCTCCAGGATAGATCACATCCTGGGCCATAAATCTAGCCTTGGTAAATTCAAAAAAATAGAAATCATTCCAAGCATCTTTTCTGACCACAATGCAGTAAGATTAGATCTCAGTTACAGGAGAAAAACTATTAAAAATCCCAACATATGGAGGCTGAACAACACGCTGCTGAATAACCAACAAATCACAGAAGAAATCAAAAAATAAATCAAAATTTGCATAGAAATGAATGAAAATGAAAACACAACAACCTAAAACCTGTTTTCTAACATGATGAATTATTTTTATAGTTGGTATTATTATTAAAATGTTTTTACATTAAATGTATAATATATGCTATTAATCTTATACCTGTGTACATATTCATACGCATACATTTGCACACACACATGTGCACATGTGATATTGAACCCCAAATCAGGTTACCATAAGAAAACATAAGTACTATTAAGAGAATTACTTAGAAGTGACTGAACAGCAACTTCCAATCACACACACACACACACAGAAATGCAGAAAACTAACAAACTGAGACTCATCATTAATTTATGTATAGTTCAGTTCAGTTCAGTCGCTCAGTCATATCTGACTCTTTGCGACCCCATGAACCACAGTGCTCCAGGCCTCCCTGTCCATCAGCAACTTCCAGAGTTCACCCAAACTCATGTCCATTGAGTCAGTGATGCCATCCCATCATCTTAACCTCTGTCATCCCCTTCTCCTCCTGCCCTCAATCTTTCCCAGCATCAGGGTCTTTTCAAATGAGTCAGCTCTTCGCGTCAGGTGGCCAAAGTATTGGAGTTTCAGCTTCAACATCAGCCCTTCCAGTGAATGCCCAGGACTATGTATAAGATTTTTTTAAATATGCCTTTTGATTAAAAGTAATAAAGTCTTGTGTGTGTCTGTAACTGGTAGATAGTTGAATATTTCTTCTTTGTTTTAACATGCTTATAAAAAGGAAAACTAACTTCTGAGAAAATAAGTCAAATATTAAGATGTAATTTCTGCCGGCTAATGGTATGCTGAAGCCTTTGACTGTGTGGATCACAACTAATTGTGGAAAATTCTTAATGAGATGGAAATACCAGACCACCTTACCTGCCTCCTAAGAAACCTGTATGCAGGTCAAGAAGCAACAGTTAGAACCCAGACATGGAACAACAGACTGCTTCCAAATTGGGAAAGGAGTACGTTAAGGCTGTATTTTGTCACCCTGCATATTTAACTTATATGCAGAGTACATCATGTGAAATGCCAGGCAGGATGAAGCAGAAACTGGAATCAAGACTTTCTGGAGAAATATCAATAACCTCAGATACACAGAAGATACCATGCTTATGGCAGAAAGCAAAGAGGAACTAAAGAACATCTTGATGAAGATGAAAGAGGAGGGTGAAAAAGCTGGCTTAAAACTCAACATTTAAAAAATGAAGATCATGGCATCTGGTCCCATCACTTCATGGCAAATTGATGGGGAAACAATGGAAACAGTGACAGACTTTATTGTCTTGGGCTCCAAAATCACTGGAGATGGTGACTGCAGCCATAAAATTAAAAGATGCTTGATCCTTAGAAGAAAAGTTATGACCAACCTAGACAGCATATTAAAAAGCAGAGACATTACTTTGCCAACAAAGGTCCATCTTAGTCAAACCTGTGCTTTTTCCAGTAGTCATGTATGGATGTGAGAGTTGGACCATAAAGAAATCTGAGCACCCAAGAATTGATGCTTTTGAACTGTGGTGTTGGAGAAGACTCTTGAGAGTCCCTTGGACAGCAAGGAGATCCAACCAATCCATCATAATGGAAATCAGTCATTGGAAGGGCTGATGTTGAAGCTGAAACTCCAATATTTTGGCCACCTGATGGGAAGAGCTGACGCATTTGAAAAGACCCTGATGCTTTGAAAGATTGAAGGCAGGAGGAGAAGGGGATGACAAAGGATGAGATGGTTGGATGGCATCACTGACTCAATGGACATGAGTTTGAGCAAGCTTCAGGAGATGGTGAAGGACAGTGAGGCCTGCCGTGCTGCAGTCCATGGGGTCGCAAAGAGTTGGATGGGACTGAGCGACTGAACAATGATAAGAAATGGTAGGCAGCTTCCTGGTGCTGCTGCTGCTGCTGCTGCTAAGTCACATCAGTCTTGTTGGACTCTGTGCGACCCCATAGATGGCAGCCCACCAGGCTCCCCTGTCCCTGGTATTCTCCAGGCAAGAACACTGGAGTGGGTTGCCATTTCCTTCTCCAATGCATGAAAGTGAAAAGTGAAAGTGAAGTTGCTCAGTCGTGTCCAACTTTTCACGACCCCATGGACTGTAACCTACCAGGCTCCTCTGTCCATGGGATTTCCCAGGCAAGAGTACTGGAGTGGGGTGCCATTGCCTTCTCCCAGTGGAATTCCTGATGGCTCAGTGGTAAAGAATCTGCCTGCCAGTACAGGTGAGCCAGATTCCATCACTGGGTTGGGCAGATCCCCTGGTGAAGGAAATGGCAACCCGCTCCAGTATTCTTGTCTGGAGAATCCCATGGACAGAGCAGTCTGGCGGTCTATAGTCCAAAGGGTTGCAAAGTGTCGGACATGACTTAGCAACTAAATAAACATTGAATATTTACTGTCATTGGTTCTAAAAATGAACTATGAATCCCCAGATAGCTGTGAATGCTCCAGGCAGTTCAGGAAAAGCATCAGTGCCTTCTTAGACTTTGTAAGTTTACTTCCACAAATTCAGACATCCTGAGATCTCTCTAGTGAATCTCTTGGATTCTGGTATCTTTAGCAATCTTTAGCAAAATATGTTTGTAAGTGACGAGTGGTTTATGAGGCTAGTTCAGTTCCAAGAGTGGTCAGTGTGAGAACATCAGCAGCTCTTGCCTTGAGCATAACGTACAGCACTGTTCCCCTTGCCTGGGCCCTGCCTGGCACCCTGACTTTGGCACTGCTTCCCCTTGCTGGATTCTTTGTGTTGTTACTCATAAACCCCACATGCTGTTTTAAGGCAGTAGCTCTCCTTTTTCTCATAGAAATGAAAACAAGAAATCGATATGTCACTAGAGCAAATGCCTGGGAAATATCCCTTAGAAATCAACCGGCAGGAGGATCCTGGCAGGCTATAGTCCATAGGGTTACAAAGTGTCAGACATGACGTAGCAAATAAATAAACATTGAAAATTTACTGTCATTAGCTCTAAAACTGAAGTATGAATCTCTAAATAGCTGTGAATGCTGTATTACCCGTATATCTGAAATTTTTAATATATTATTAATATATTACCCGTATATCTGAAAGGTTGTATGAGAGGACCTTAGGGCCCTTTGATCGCATGAATTGGGCATTTCAAGGTTTTTCAGCATCCTTGTGATAAATACTGGGTTTTCCTTGGTAACAAGACTGTGACTTCCTGATGACAGGAACTGCTTAGTACCGTCCACTCTGACAGCCCTCGAGCTCGCCTGCCTGGGTGAACACATTTGAAGAAACGAATGAATGAATATGTGAATGGGCCAGGTGTGAAATTGCCAGTTCCAACTTGCTGTTGGAGTACTGCGTTTCCACCCCAGCACTGGAATTCTAGTGTAGGAGATTTGGTTCTGCGTGTTTTTTCATCCAGTTTCTGTTCTCAGTGTGAAAGGTGAATTGTTCTTCCTGCTAAGAGGAAGCAAGCATACAGGCATCTGGGTGGCTAGCGATTGGGAAGGAAAAGCAGATTGCAGAGTAAAAGGAGGCTTTTGCAAGGAAACATTTGGAGAAAGCAAGCCTGCTGTGGAAAGCAAATCTGTATTTCACATGATGCTGTTGGCATTTTAAAGGGAATATGTTGATTTAGGAGTCGGGAACCTTCATCTTAGAGATGTAACAGCAGGGGTACACTGAAATTTGAATGAAGCCCAGAAAAGATTTCTTTTATCTTTATCTTGAAAATTTATATATGTGTGTGTGTGTGTGTGTGTGTATAAAAAAATCTAAAACTTAGCCCCTAATCAAGGCAAGGCATAAGAAATTGAATTTTCAAGTTTATCTTATTCATTGTGAATTGGTAAAAAGCAGTTTGCAATGTGTAACACTTCATTCATTCTTGCAAAAGCAGCATGCTGAGAACCATTAGGAGCTGGGCACAGGGTATAGTTCAGTGACTGAAAGAGACTGTGTCTTAGTCCTTTAAGTGGGAGAAACAGACAAATGAAGGAGGGAGATTGGAGCATTTCACACACGATGATGGGAGCGTGATGCCGGGTTTGCAGAGTCTGAAAGAGCCGAGCGAGGGGCTGAGCTGGGACCGAGGGAAGGACGTTGGGGAGAGGAGAGTGTGTCTGCAGGTGCTGAGACAGGCATGAGCCGGCTGTGCAGGGGCCCTGGCAGCGCGAGCAGGACACTGTGATGATGCACATACACTACGGAACACACTCGTGAGCCTGGTGCCGGGGCTGCCTGCTCACCCTCTCCTGTTCTAGAACAGCCTCCTCAGTAGTAGACACACGGCAGCCTGCTGTGCGACCAGGCAGGGGCACCAAGCACCGTCTGTGGAAAACAGTGAAAATTCTTCCCTTTGGAAAAAATAAATATAGAAAGAAAGCTCTAAAATGTTCCACCTCCAATGAGTGTTACTGTATGCTGTAAACTCTGGGAAATAGTGAATAATGAAGGACAAGGAAGCCTGTCATGCTGCAGTCCTTGGGTCGAAAGCAGCTTAGCGACTGAACAACAACTCCATAACTCTCACTTGCATTGTGTGTTATAGTAACTAATAAAATTCAAATATTGCTTTTTAAACCAATCTTGACATTATTTCCAAACTCTGTCTCAGGCTAAACTGCTTCCTGATATCCCCTCCCCAGTGTGGGTTTTAGACACATTTAAGCAACAGGATAATTTAAAAGATTATTCTTTCCCACTGAAGATAAACAAGCCAGAAACATATCAACCAAATGAAAGGGCAGAATGCATGCTTGTGTGTGTTTATTTATGTGTTTACATGTATATGTCCACATACATGCATTATGTTTGGGTGTGTTGGCATGTGAACATGTGTGTACATGCATGTTTCTGTGTGCAAGTGTGTATTTGTATTTTGTGTGTAGGTGTGCACACGTGTGTGCCCATATTTGCATGTGTGCCTATGGACATATATTGTATGTTTTATGTGTATTGTGTGTATACATGCATGTGTATATGTGACTGTGTCTGTGTGTGGTGGGGAGAGGCTGTGAGCCAGGTCATGGGGGACTTCTAGAGTACGCTTTGTCTGCACCAGTGTGAGGGCTTTGAGCAGAGTAGAGCTAGAACTTAACTTAGTTTTGCAAGGATCACGGAGGCTGTTCTGGGCAGAACGGCCTTTCAGAGGGAAGGGGACAGGCCAGAGGCCCACTGGCCGTGACTGTAGGGGCCCAGGCAAGTGAGGACTGTGGCTGGGGTCAGTGCAGGACAGATGGAAGGGCCGAGGACAGGGGAGGATTTTGAGTCAGAGCTGTGGGTTTAAGTCCTAATTCTGTGATAAACTAGCTGGGCGAGCCTGACTATGGCATTGATAGTTTCCCTAACTACTCGATCTTCTTCAAAGCAATGTTCTGTGAATAAGATGATCTCGATATATAAAAGCATTTCCTAAAGTCTCAATGGCTTTGTAATTAAGCCTATTGCTTGGGGCAGAATTCTTCAAACAGCAAATCAAATGAGTGGGTCATGAAATTAGTTTAGTGGGTCTCTTTTTAGCATTTAAATAAAAATAAAACAGAATAAGAGAGAACAGAAGGCATTTTGATGTTTCGGGAAAGGTTTGCATGGAGATTAAAGAATGAGGTTTGGAGTCAGATGGCCTCGCCTTCCAGAATGCAAGATTCCACAAATTAATTTTTATCTCTGATCCCAGTGTTCCTATCTGAAAAGTTAATAGAGTTAAAACGCATTTTTTAATGCCTTTGTAGAACATGATTAATCAATTTATTACTTCTGTTTATACCTTTCCAAAGCTAATGATTTACAAGCTCTGCTTTGATTACAGCAATTAGTAAATGAAAATGTGTTTGCATTTCTACCAGTCTGTTTACATTTCACAAGTCTTACTTTTCTCACAGGGGAGCCTTGTACTTATAGCTGTAATCAGGGCCAACCATCTCGAACATACAATCAACAGATCTAAAAAAACTAGTGCCCATAATGTACTGTTTTCACACCTTGGACAAAGTTTAGTTTCTTCTTCCGTATTGTCATGGGTATTTTAGTTAGGAAAACCAGTATAATGCACAGGAAGCAAGAGTAATTTATATTGCATACTCAAATTTCAGACCTTCCCTTTGTATCTGAAATATAATTTACCAAATAACATTGCCATGTACCATTTTCAGAAACATGCACATGGGGTATGCCTCTACATACATATTTTTTCTACTGATTCTTAAGAGGATAAGGAAAAATAGTTAACAAAGGAAAGTTAAGAGCAAATTGTCTTAAGATTTTATTTATTTATTTTTGAATTTTTAAAATAGAAAAAAATTAAAATTTTCTATATTGACATTCAGAAAGTATTTTTCCAGCTTTATTGAGTTATAGTTGATATATAATACTAAATTGTATACCATAGTGATTTGATATGCATATATATTCTGAAATGATTACCACAAAAAGGTTAGTTAACCCACTAAACATTTCACATAGTTAGCCTTCGTGTGTGTGTGTGTGTGTGTGTGTTGAGAGCATTCAAGATCTACTCTCATAGCAACTTTCAATTATACGATACCTATTATTAATTATAGTCACCGAGATGTACATTAGTTTCCCAGAATTTATTCCTCTTGTAGCTGGAAGTTTGTACTCTTTGATCAACGTTTCCCCATTTCTCCTACCCCCAAGCCCTGGCAACTAGTAATTTACTCTCTGTTTCTGTGAGTTTAGCTTTTTTAGATTCCACATATAAGTGGGATCAGACTGTGTGTGTTCTGTCTGACTTATATCACTTCATATAATGCCCTCAAGATTCCCATCTTGTCACAAGTGGCAGGACTTCTTTTTAAAGGCTGAATAGTCTTCCATACGAGAAGGCAATGGCAACCCACTCCAGTACTCTTGCCTGGAAAATCCCATGGACAGAGGAGCCTGGTAGGCTGCAGTCCATGGGGTCACTAAGAGTCAGACACGACTGAGTGACTTCACTTTCACTTTTCACTCTCATGCATTGGAGGAGGAAATGGCAACCCACTCCAGTGTTCTTGCCTGGAGAATCCCAGGACGGTGGGGCCTGGTGGGCTGCCGTCTATGGGGTCACACAGAGTTGGACACGACTGAAGTGATGCAGCAGCAACAGCATGTATATATACCACATTTTCTTTATCCATTTATCTGTCTATAGATAGTTTGCACGTCTTGACTATTGTGAATAATGCTGCAACAAACATGAGAGTATTGATACATCTTTAAAATAGTGATTTCACTTCCTTTGGATATATTCCTAGAGGTGGGGTTATTGCTGCTGCTGCTAAGTCACTTCAGTTGTGTCCGACTCTGGGCAACCCTATAGATGGCAGCCCACCAGGCTCTGCCGTCCCTGGGAGCAGCTGCTGCTGCTGCTGCTAAGTTGCTTCAGTCGTGTCCGACTCTGTGTGACCCCATAGACGGCAGCCCACCAGGCTCCCCCGTCCTTGAGATTGCTAGATGAGGTGGATTCTCAGTGGAAATATTGATACATCTTTAAAATAGTGATTTCACTTCCTTTGGATATATTCCTAGAGGTGGGATTGTTGCTGCTGCTGCTAAGTCACTTAAGTTGTGTCCGACTCTGGGCGACCCTATAGATGGCAGCCCACCAGGCTCTGCCTTCCCTGGGAGCAGGTGCTGCTGCTGCTGCTGCTAAGTTGCTTCAGTCGTGTCCGACTCTGTGTGACCCCATAGACGGCAGCCCACCAGGCTCCCCCGTCCTTGAGATTGCTAGATGAGGTGAATTCTCAGTGGAAATATTGATACATCTTTAAAATAGTGATTTCACTTCCTTTGGATATATTCCTAGAAGTGGGATTGCTAGATGAGGTGAATTTTCAGTGAAAGTAGATTAGATGGGGGACCAGAGTAGGAAGGTAATGTTACATTTGATAGAGATGTTTAGAGGCCTTGATTAACAACTTAGAATATTAAAATTGCATTTTAAATTATAAAAGCAATACATTATTTAAAAATACAGATAAGATATAGAAAAGAAGTGTGAAGCATATAGACTACTTAGAAAAGAAAAAGCAAATTTAAGTATTAGTTTCCTTCCTTCCAGCCCTTTTATGTGTCATACATTAGCCTCAGGAAAAATTTATAAAGAAACTCACAGACATTCCTCCAAATAAGATATACAAAAGGTCAATAAGCATATAAAAAGGTGGTTACCATCATTAGTCACTGCTGCTACTGTTGCTAAGTTGCTTCAGTCGTGTCCGACTCTGTGCGACCCCATAGACGGCAGCCCAACAGGCTCCCCCGTCCCTGGGACTCTCCAGGCAAGAACACTGGAGTGGGTTGCCATTTCCTTCTCCAATGCCTGAAAGTGAAAGTGAAGTCGCTCAGTCGTGTCCGACCCTCAGCGACCCCATGGACTGCAGCCTTCCAGGCTCCTCCATCCATGGGATTTTCCAGGCAAGAGTACTGGAGTGGGGTGCCATTGCCTTCTCCAGGAAAATACAAATCAAGATCATAATGACATATGGCTTCATGCATACTAGAAGAGCTATACTAAAAAAAAAAAATACTAAATGTTGATGAAAATAATAAGTGTTGACAAAGATGTAGAGAAATTAGAACTCTGATACACTACTAATGGGAAGATAAAATAATGCAACTGCTTTGGAAAATACTGTGGCAGTTCCTCAAAAGGTTAAACATCATTACAATATGAGTCAGTGATTCTATTGGGTATATATCCAAAAGAAACAGACATGTTCACAGAAGAACTTGTACATAAATTTTCGTAGCAGAATTATTATAATAGTCAGAAACTTCAAATAGCCCACATATCTTTCAGTGGGTAAATGCTTAATGCGACTGTGGTACATCCATACCATGGCATACTACTGAGTAGTGAAAAGTAGTGATACATGCATCGACTTTGATGAATTGCAAAGGCATTATGCTGAGTGAGAGAAGACAGTGTCAAAAGGCTACGGGCCAGATGATTTCACGTATTTAATATTCATGAAGAGGCAAAAACTATAGTGATGAAAAAAAATTAGTGATTGTTAGGGGATATGAATACCCACTCCAGTGTTCTTGCCTGTAGAATCCCAGGGACAGGGGAGCCTGGTGGGCTGCTGTCTATGGGGTCGCACAGAGTCGGACATGACTGAAGCAACTTAGCAGCAGCAGCAGGATAAGGATATGACTATAAAGAGGACAGCATAAGGGAGTTTATAGAAAATGAAACATTTCTCCATCTGATTATGGTGGGGGTTGTACAAATATATGCAATTGTTAGAAATCCATAAAAATGTATACCAAGAGGAAAAAAATCAATTTTGTTTTAGGATAATTTTGAAAATAAAATATACTTTAAAAATAAATGCTCAATAATAAGGAATTAGTTATACAAAACAAGATTTCTTATTAGAGTATATAATAATTTGCAGCATGAAAAATATATCCTAGATGTGTATTCAGTTCAGTCACTCAGTTGTGTCCTGCTCTTTGTGACTCCACGGACTGCAGCATGCCAGGCCTCCCTGTCCATCACAAACTCCTGGAGTTTACTCAAATGCATGTCCATTGAGTTGGTGAAGCAATCCAACCATCTCATCCTCTGTTGTCCCTTTCTCCTTCTGCCTTCAGTCTTTCCCAGCATCAGGGTCTTTTCTAGTGAGTCAGTTCTTTGCATCAGGGGGCCAAAGTATTGGAGTTTCAGTTTTAGCATCAGTCCTTCCAAAGAATATTCAGGACTGATTTCCTTTAGGATGGACTCGTTGGATCTCCTTGCAGTCCAAGGGACTCCCAAGAGTCTTCTCCAACACCACAGTTCAAAAGCATCAATTCTTCGGCACTCAGCCTTCTTCACAGTCCAACTCTCACATCCATACATGACTCCTGGGAAAACCATAGCTTTGACTAAGATGGACCTTTGTTGGAAAGTAATGTCTCAGCTTTTCAATATGCTGTCTAGGTTGGTCATAACCTTCCTTCCAAGGAGTAAGTGTCTTTTAATTTCATGGCTGCAGTCACCATCTGCAGTGATTTTGGAGTCCAAGAAAATAAAGTCTGTTTCCATTGTTTCCCCATCTATTTGCCATGAATTGATGGGACAAGATGCCATGATCTTAGTTTTCTGAATGTTGAGTTTTAAGCCAACTTTTTCACTCTCCTGTTTCACTTTCATCAAGAGGCTCTTTAGTTCTTCCCTTTGTGCCATAAGTTTGGTGTCATATGCATATCTGAGGTTATTGAAATTTCTCCCAGCAGTCTTGATTCCAGCTTCTGCTTCATCCAGTCCAGCATTTCTCATGATGTACTTTGCATATAAGTTAAATAAGCAGGGTGACAATATACAGCCTTGGTGTACTCCTTTTCCTATTTGGAACCAGTCTGTTGTTCCATATCCAGTTCTAACTGTTGCTTCCTGACCTGCATACAGATTTCTCAGGAGGCAGGTCAGGTGGTCTGGTATTCCCATCTCTTTAAGAATTTTCCAGTTTGTTGTGATCCACACATCAAAAGAACACATAGATGTGTATTAAAATATGTTAAACGTTGTATTAATAATATTTTAGATTTTAAACCAATTATCAAATATTATTTTTAGTAATTTTTGTTTTAAGATTTTAGATTAACATTACATTATTATTGATACATTCTTTTCTGCCTTTATGAGATAATTCCCTGTGAGCTGTACGAGCATTCTGTCATTTTTCTGTAAGTCAGTCAATCAAATTCTACCTGGCTACTTATGGTCACTTCATATTTTGTCAAAGTGAAAGAAAGTGAAAGTGAAGTCGCTCAGTCATGTCCAACTCTTTGTGACCCCATGGACACCAGGCTTCTCCATCCATGGGATTTTCTAGGCAAGAGTACTGGAGTGGGTTGCCTTTTCCTTCTCCAGGGAACTTCCCGACCCAGGGATAGAACCCAGCTCTCCCTCATTGTAGACAGACGCTTTACCGTCTGAGCCACCAGGGAAGTCTATTTTGTCAGAGGACCTAATATCAGAGGTATCTTGGTCATTCTAGGATGGCAATATAAAATAACTTCTTCCCACAAGAATATAATTAAACAAAATGAAAGCACAGAGTTGAAATACGCCAAGGCTTTTCCTCCCTAGCTTAAGAGCCATATTCCACTTGGGTTTTCCCGAGGGGCAGATCCATGGTTCTTTGAGGTCAGATGGTTGTGAAAACAGGAGGATCTGGCAGATCTCAGGTATCTAGCCCTGCATCTTTATCCTTCGTTGCTTGGAAGCTATTTATTAGGACACGCTTCTTCATCCTAAAATGATTACATTCCCAAGATACACTGTATATAAAACTTATTCCCTAGAACAGTAGATATGTGTGTAGGGTTTGTATCAATATCTAGGTTTGACTTTAAAATAATTTTTATTTAACTAATGACTGTCCAGATGTCCATCTTAGCTCTATCAACTATACTATATAAAATAAAAATTTTAAAAAGGCAAAAATTAAAAAAATAGAAAGTATTTGAATTTTATTAGTTATTATAATATATAGTGAGAGGGAAGGGTATAAAGGCTGATCCCAAAATAAATTTTACGAGAATATATGTTGGATTCAAAAAGAAAATTTTAGCAGTTATTTTCTATATTTTTTCTAAATAGAGAGTTTTTACTATTTTTCATTGGTCATAGGGACTCTTGCTTGGTTATGTGTTAGTATGAGTTAGAACATCTAGAGTTGGGAGTGAGGTGCCCTGATGGAAGAGTGGGGTTTCCATGATAGGAAGAGGTGGATGGGGCCATCTCCATCATTGGGTTCACAAGTTTTATAGCATATTTTAATTGACCTTTGTCTAATAATGTGCTTCTCGGGTGGCACAGCAGTCAAGACTCCACCTGCTAATGTAGGAAACACTGGAAACTCAGGTTTGATCCCTGGGTCTGCAAGATCCCCTGGAGTAGTATTCCTGCCTGGGAAATTCCATGGACAGAGGAGCCTAGCGGGATGCATTCCATGGGGTCGCAAAGAGTCAAACACGATTGAGCAAATGAACACTAATAATGTAGATTTGTAAGGTATCCGGTTTTTACCAAACTAAAACTCACAAAATGACAAAAAGAAGTGAAAAAAATATTCTCATAGGAAATCTGTAGAATGAAAATAATACCAGTGAGGCAAGCACAGTAAGAAAAGAGCAGAGACTTGTCCTAAATCAGACTTCATTCAGTCCTCAAGATAGTTATTTTCTAATGCATCCTAAAGGAAGTACTGTCTTGAGGTGGGAAAGCTTATGCTACGGAGAGTCTTAGTTTGGAAAAAAAACTTTTTTGAAAATTTTTATCTGTTTTTTCTTCATGATTTCTATTTCAGAAAATGAGAGTTGTCTGCTCTAAAAACTTCATAGTTACACACTGAAAGAAACAGCCTTGCAAATAAAATTTAAAATCCTTGAAATGAGAGTGGTATGAAATATTTTTTATGTTAGAACAATTTTAGATTTACAGAAAAATTGGTAAGGTAGTACAAAGAGTTTGCATATCCTGTACCTAATTTCTTCTCTTGGTAACCTATTTAATATAGTACATTTGTTACCATTAATGAATCAGTATTGACACATTACTATTAATTAAAGCTTTTATTTTTTGTCATGTTTCCCTGGTTTTTACCTAATGTTGTTTTTTCTGCTCCAAGGTTTCATCTAAAAATACCACAGTGCATTTAGGATCTGTTTGGCTATGACAGTTTCTTGATTTTCTTTTGTCTTAATAAGCTTGAGAGGTTTCAGGCATGCCATTGAGGCATTTTATAGCATGTGTGCATGCTTAGTTGCTCAGTTGTCTTCTCTTTGTGACCCTTTCATAGCCAGGCTCCTCTGTCCATGGGGTTTTCCAGGCAAGAATACTGGAGTGTGTTGCCATTTACTCCTTCAGGGGATCTTTCCGACCCAGGGATTGAATGCACGTCTCCTACATTGGCAAGTGAATTCTTTACCACTGAGCCATTAGGGAAACCCAGGCATTTTACAGAATGCCCTTCAATCGAGATTAGTCTGGTGTCCTTTCTTCATGATTAGTTATGGTTATGGATTTTGTGGAGGAATATCATAGAGGTGAAGTGCCATGTTCACCACATCATGTCAAGGGTATTACCAAGAACACGATCTTACTTGTAAATATTAACTTTGGTCACCTGAAACAGTAGTTACTATATCTCAAATACATTGGTTTCAGACATAAAATACAACACCTTCCAACTGATTTGTTAGAAAACTGATATACACAAGGGGAAACGATAATTTACAAAACTTTGGTGTATTTGATGGATGAGATAGTAAATGTAGGCCATGATCCCCACCTTCCATTTTTGAAGTCACAGAGTTTCCTAGTTATGATAGCCTGCAAACATTGAAACAATCTGAACTTAGATCCAGATCTCCAAATTGCCATCTTATAAAGAGTTAAACAAATTTTTGAAGTTAATCACATTCAGTAATATTCAGAACCATAAAATGGTTTTGTTTAATTATTAAATTGAACAAATAAATATGTATCAGTATATTTTAACAAAATTAAAATGTAATATATATTTTCATGCTTTCTTCATTAAAAATATCTCTTTTCCAGTGCTTCTGAAGGGTTGAAGCTATCAACTTGGCATTCAAATGATCTTCTATGAATACTAGAGTTTTACAATTGGAGAAAACTCATTTATTTAAACAAAAATGCATTGTTTATCCAATAATTACCCGAAGTTCTTCTTGTAAACTGCTAAACCAGTGCACAGAGAGGGGTTATAACTGTTAGGAGCAGAACTAGGGTTAAATGCAAATATTTGGGTTCAGAGGGATGTGGATTTCTCTCTCAGCTGTGAAATCTGAGTGACTTTGGACAAGTTATGTAGCTCTGTGGAGCCACAGTTGTTTCATGAACAAAACTAGCACATAGTTTTTATGTTAAATACAAGCCCATGTTAGCTCCTGACTGATACCCATGAGTGCTAGTCCCTTCCTTTCCTCCTCCTTTTTTCCTATGGTCTTCAATCATACTCAATAGGAATTATAAAATTATTTATTTGAAAATAAGATGCCATAATACTTTTAATTAATATATCAACTATTGTTTTTCTCCTTGGCTTTATTTTTTTTAAGCACTCCTTGGCTTTAATATTTGAGTTTCTTTCATAATTTTCTTTTTAAAAAAAATCACTTTATTGAGGTTGACTGACATGTGAAAAGTTACACTTATTTAATACATACACTTCTTTAAATTTGGGGATCATTATAGTTCTGTGAAGTGAAGGCAATGGCACCCCACTCCAGTACTTTTGCCTGGAAAATCCCATGGATGGTGGAGCCTGGTAGGCTGCAGTCCATGGGTCGCTAAGAGTCAGGCATGACAGAGCAACTTCACTTTCCCTTTTCACTTTCATGCATTGGAGAAGGAAATGGCAACCCGCTCCAGTGTTCTTGCCTGGAGAATCCCAGGGACAGGGGAGCCTGGTGGGCTGCTGTCTCTGGGGTTGCACAGAGTTGGACACGACTGAAGCGACTTAGCAGCAGCAGCAGCATAGTTCTGTGAGACCACCACCACCATCAAGGTGTAGGCAGGTCCATCAACTCTGAAAGTTTCCTCCCACCCTATTGGTTCTTCTTCTTATTTTTAAATAAGAACAAAATGTAAAGTGTCCAATACAGTATTATTTGCTATAACCACTCTGATGTGTATTGATTTCAAGAATGTATCCACCTTGCATAATTGAAATTCTATATCCTTTGACTTTAAATTCCCATCTCCCCTATCCGTAAACCCTGGGCACCAGCATTCCACTCTGTTTCCATGAGTTTGACCTTTTTAGATTCATGTATAAATGAGGTCATGCAGTATTTGTCTTTCTGTGTCAGGTTTATTTCACTTAGCATAAATAATAAAGCCATTTAAGTCCACCCATGTTATTGCAAATGGCAGGATTTTTCATTTTTAAAGGCTGAATAATATTCCATTGTATATATAGACCATATTTTCTTCATTCATTCATCCAGCCATGGACATTTAGGCTGTAGGAATAATGCTGTCATGAACATGTGAGTGCAGTGACCTCTCATTGAGGTCCTGCTTTCAATTCCTTTGGATAAACACCCACAAGTGGGTAATGTGGTAACCCGAGGATTGGTGCATCTTCCCCGAGTCACTGATCTCTGGATTACCTGAGCTTCCCCTTTTACCCTGTCAGTGTACCTCAAATTCCTTAGCAGCTCTCTGTATTAAATATGTTTTACTTAAAATATCCATTGTTTTTTTTTCAGCCAGCTATTTGGTACAATTATATTCAGCATGGAAGATGAGAAATGTTCAACAGTTAAGAAAAAATCACATTCCTTGTATTGACTATTTGGATTTAAAAACCTTTTATGGAAAATTATGATGCCATAAACATCATAAATAAATGAAAATTTACTCTAAAATAATAATAAAAATATATATTATATAGTTTTTTGAACAGTTCCCTGAATTTGTAATTTAACTCTAGGTATTCTATCAAGACATAGAAATAAATAGTTTTTAGTTTTGTTTCATTGTCTGAGAAAATCTCCAGCAGAGTAGTATTTTTTTTTTAACATGAATGGAAAATACTAAAACAAACTGGAACAAAAATTAGTAGGCAACAGAAAAGACGTAAGAAACAAAAGTTAACACTAAAAATAATCTTCAGTTTCTCTATTTTCTGTTTCTGAAATGGATGAATTGACTGATGGGTAATTTAGCTTCTAAAACAAAGTTGTATGTATGTGTGTCTGTGTATTCTCTAAAGAAGCTGATTTGATTATAACAATATTTCAGTCTCTGGGAACGCTAACAATGTATCAACATATACACCATATTACAGGATTTTTAAAAAGTTAATAACAAATGATTTTAAATGTATTGTTTTAGATAACAGTTCAGTTGGTAATGAATCCACCTACTGGTTCGATTCCTGGGTCAGGAAGATCTGCTGGAGAAGGGATAGGCTACTGACTCCAGTATTCTTGGGTTTCCCTTGTGGCTCAGCTGGTAAAGAATCCACTTGCAATGTGGGGAACTGGGGTTGATCCCTGGGTTGGGAAGATCCCCTGGAGAAGGGAAAGGCTACCTACTCCAGTATTCTGGCCTGGGGAATTCTATGGACTGTATAGGCCATGGGGTTGGAAAGCGTCAGACACAACTGGGCTAATTTTACTTTCACTTCCACTTTCATTATTAAAAAACACTGGTTTGGAATTTGTGAGATATCTTTGTATGGTTTTAGTTGATACATGAGAAGTTTAAAATCTTTATATTTTTTTTAAATCTCATTTAAAAGTTAACCAAATAAAGTTTGGCACATCAACCAAACTCTTCCTTCAGAGGTTCAAATTGAAGCATTCTGAGACTCTCTTCAAATATGCAAAACAATTTCAACCTCCCTTCCCTTTTCTTAGGTGTTAGCCACAGGCAGCCAAAATGAGTTTTCTTATGATGACATCAAGACAAATGCCCCCTTAACCTATGTGATGTAGCACCGACTCTGAATGTGTACAAGTTAGCTAGTCTAAGAGTCCCGGGTCATGTTTTCTATGACTTGTGTGAGACCTTTATGATGGGCACTAAGTATCTTTTCAGGTGGATTATATCATTTTAGTAGAATGGCAATCATCTTTCCCAGTTCTGAGATTACTATAATTTCTTTACTTTTATTGACAATCTGTACTTCACATGAAACATTTATCAGGTGAAGGTCAAACTAACTCATTTCTAAATGACTATATTTGGCAAATTCTTATCATTTAGCAGGGATAAACATGCCAAAGGGATTCATATATTTGCCTTTATATACTCATTATTTTTTGTCTAAGAGCATTAAGTCATTGTAATCTCTTGAACCTTAATTATTTTAAATTTTGAATGAAATGGGCCTTTAAAAACTTATAGGCAGATAATTGCCTCTGTGAGTTATTAACACTAATTTTCTCCATTAGTCTCTTTGAAGCTCTGTGAACTTGATACCTACAGAGCCGGCCTCTGAATTCATAGATTCTACTGGTCCACTTAAAATTATTTAGAGGTTCTAACTTACAGTCCATATTTCCATGCCATTTAGAGTGAAGTGTTAGTTGCTCAGCTGTGTCTAACTCTTTGCAGCCCCAGGGACTGTAGCCCACCAGGCTCCTCTGTCCATGAAATTATCCAGGTAAGAATACTGGACTGGGTTGCCATTCCCTTCTTCACGACATCTTTTGAACCTAGGGATCGAACCTGGGTCCTCCATTGCAGGCATATTCTTTAACATCTGAGCCACCAGGGAAGCCCCATTTAGTAGTTACTAGTTTAAAAATATGCAAGTATTCACCTGCCATAAAAAGAGGAACTGAGGAAGAATGCTTTGGTTCTCAGCTCAAGTAAAATTAATAAATAGATTTAAATTCAGCCTGTTCCAATAACACAAATATGATTACATGCCAATTATTAAGTTAGGGTGAATTACTTCCACTGAGAAATATACCAGAACATCAAATGTTTTCATTATAGAATGTCCCTTTATTCATTTCATGCCAGAAACATCAAGTATGTTGTGTACATTTAAACACACGAAGTAAAGACAGAGACAGGAGGGTATTGTATATTTCACCTACAGTGTCATGAAAAATATCCTAAGGGAAGGAGATGGCACCTTAAGTGAATATGTGCACTTTTACTGCATGTATTGTGCATATATACATACATAGAAGATGGATAGGTAGATAGATAAATAATAATATGAATGTAAGAATAACCACAATACAGATATGCTCCTGTCTATCCTTAATTGTGCTGATTTCAGCATACCTCTGAGACTATTCTGTGATTTTCTGGGAGTCTTCTGTTCTACTGTAAGCATTTCCTCAACTGTGCCAGCTCAACCTCACAGGCACAGTTTCAGTCTGTTCATATCAGTGATGTCTCATCAGCCATTGCAAATGATATGGCCAAACCCAGAGTCAGAGGTAGGAAGTAAATCCCTCTTGCCATGAGGCTGAGATGTGAGTGCAGAGTTCTTTTAGGGAATTCAAAAATCAGAATCAGTCTAACAAAATTATTTGTCCTTCCAGGAAGCTCCTTCCTTCTTCTAATGGTGCTTGCATTGCATTATGATTGTTGGCTGACTTTTCTTTCTACCATTAAGGACTGAGCCCCTACATCCTCAGATAAAGAAACTGAGTAGTTTCCTGTGAGTTGATATCACCTAGTTGACGTTCTATAAAGATGCTTAACATTTGTTCATTGATGGCAGAAAGATGGAAGCAGTTGTTTTCTGTGATACATTTTTATTTATTAGAAACACTGACATAAATGAGGAAAGCTAAAGAGGGGAAATTATCTGGGTCATTGGTTATACTATTGGCAATGCATTTCTTTCCTTTTCTGTGTGAAGCTTAAAGGAGATCTCAGAACTTCTAATGGATAATGATTTTCTAAGTGTCTCCTACTGCAGCCATCTTTGTCAAAACCCTTCAGTCCACATAGGGAATTGGCTCCTAAAATCTGTCTTCCTTCTCATGTGCAGATACAGAACTAATAAATATCCACTCCTTGTTTTACTCAGATTATGACCTGTAACTGTTCTGAATCTTATAATGTAACTTTAGGAATGCAGCAGGGTTTTTAAACTGTTTGACATTTACTGGTCTCAAATACAGAGTGAGACAATCAAGAGACTTCTTAAAATCGGCATATCATTCTTTTTATGTGTGTGTATATTCATCTTTTTGTCTGGGTTACTTCTGTGTTTATAGAAAGATGTTTATTTAATGTGGGTAATGTTTAGCTTGATCATAAATGAAAGATACTGAAAATACAGAAGCTTAAGAAAATTTATTAGAAGAATTAAGGGAAAAACCCATAATAAAATGGAAATTTGCACTCATCATTTGTACTTAAATTTTGCGTTTTGACTCTGAGCTTTATGGGTGTGCAGAAGATCAAAGCATAGAATTACAGTATAAAGAGCAAAGTAAAATCAACTTGGAAAAGAATAATACCTATATGCCGGGCTTATTCCCTCAAAACTAAGGTAGCTGGAAGCTATATCACACTAGGGGATTCTGAGGAACAGATAACTTGATTATTTAGCTTTAGAAGATTAAATGTACTAGTTGTGCTGTGCAAGTATCGTGGAAAAGCTTCAGAGATTTCTTATTTTCCTTCTTGGTCAGGTCACAGCATCTTCATTCCCTCATGATCTTTTTTTAATCTTCAATTCTTTTTCATCTTGAGTCTCCTTTTAGCTCCACGAGGCTAAATCTTATTCCAAATTTATTTACAGAGTGCCATTCATCAAAACAATGATCATAACCCTTTCCCGAGCAAGACACCCTTGGGCTGAATCAAGAAGGCAAACAGTAAAATAATTATTTGGTTAAAGTTATTTCGGAAAGCACTCTGCTTGTCTCAGTCCAGCACACTTGCTGATTCACGAGGCTGGCAGAGGCTGCTGTTGGCTTGTTTATCAGCTGCAGCACCCATTCTAAGCCAATAGTCTGTGTCTTTGATCATTTACTAGAAGTTCTGGAGTCTCACAGAATGTGGCCTGGAGATATTCTTTTTGGATTGTGGTGCCAGCATGAAAAAAAAATCTCTCTTCCTGCCAACTGGTGGGCTTCCCTGCTCCCCCCGAGTATAATAGGCTGGGACTTTGACAAATTCTTAACCACCATCAAAACATTTGCACCCTTTGTAGTGAGGCTTAGGATGTGTGGTCAAATTCGGAATCCGTACAAGCTCCGTCGTGCCCTGAGGCAGTCAGAAAGAAGAGGATGGAAGCTAGTACCCATAATGAGAAAATGTGCAGAGGTAGGGAGGAAATTTATTGCTAAATGATTTTGGTGCTCTCCTTAAAGGTAGTAAGGTGGTCTGTGGGGTCAGAGAGGAGAGCTGACATAGCAGACACAGAGACCAGGTGGGGATTCCTCTTCCTCTCTGGTTCCTAAGTGCCCTGTGCCCTTGAAGTTCAAGTGATCCTATACCTAAGAGTTACATGCAAGACATATGTGAAGGGGTGTTAGGGAAGAGTGGTCTAGTGGGAAATGTTCAGGATTTCTTAGCCCAAGATGCCTTTGTTATTGATTTGGCTGGTTGTCTGAGTCTACAGCATATGCCCACTCCTCTGGGCTCTTAGCGGGGTGTCCCCAGGATTAACCCCTATTCTTCAGGATCTTGACTATTGGTTCTGTCTGGCTAGCTAGACTTTTAGCCTTGACTTCCCTGGTGGCTGAGCTGGTAAAGAATGTGTTTGCAATGCAGGAGACCTAGGTTCAATCCCTGGATGGGGAAGATCTGCTGGAGAAGGAAATGGCAACCCACTCCATTATTCTTGCCTGAGAATTCCATGGACAGAGCCTGGTAGGCTACAGGCCATGGGCTTGCAAAGGGTCAGACACAGCTGTGATTTTCACTTTCTTTTCTTGGAAACATTGCTGCATGTTATGAACAGGATGTTTGTATCCCTCCAAACTTCATATGCTGAAGCCCTCAATCCCAATGTGGATGATGTGTGGAGACTGGCCTTTGGGAGGAGGTGAGATTTAGATGAGGTCATGAGGGTGGAGCCCCATGATGGGATTAGTGCCCTCATAAAGAGAGACACCAGAGAGCTGTGCTGGCATTTCTCTCTCTCTCATCCCTTTGTGAGGACACAGTGAAAAGGTGGTCATCTCCAAGCCAGAAAGAGGGTCTTCACCAGGACCCAACAATGCAAGCACCCCAATCTCAGACTTGCAGCTCCCAGAACTGTGAGAAATAAGTTCTGTTGTTTAAAGCACCCAGCCTGTGGCATTTTGTGATGGCAGCCCAAGCTCACTAAGCTGTTTCAGTAATGCACTAATGATGGTGATGACTATGATGACATCAGTGTCAGTAGTAGCTGTACCAGGGATGTAATGGTAAATCTCTTCTGAGTGTGATTAGAATACATATGATATCTTAAGGAATAGTGGAAAGGGACTAAATATTACTTTTGGTGCAGACCTTGAGAAGGTCTTAACTTTCTTTTAAGAAGGTCTTAACTTTTTTTTTAGTAAGAGTTAACTTAGCATTTTGTATAGTCAGGAGTTCCTGATTCAAGAAACAGTTGTTAAGTGTTGATGTGAAATTGGGGTTGAGGGGTTGGCAGAGGCCAGACTCCCAGAGTGCTTTTGAGAGTTGAGAGCATGAAACATCTTACAGCTGGAAGAGCCTGGGTAGTGAGTTTACATCAAAGCCACAGTTGACAAAGCTCTGTTGAGAAATGACCTTTAACCATTTCCGTTATTTTTGTTTGCATTTCCCCTCAAGACTTTAACCCTTTAAAGTCACCTTTCACATGCCCACTCCTTTGTGCCAGCACTCAGACAAGTGGGTCTAATGCTCTAGGTTTCCATAGTTGGAGTGGGGCTTACTCTTTGCTGCACAAAAAACAGAGGCTGGAGGGAAATGATAATTCTTTATTGGGGGTCAGTATGGTGTCAGACATGAGCAAAACAAGCATCCACCACCATCATAGAACAGATAAACAAGAGTTCTCCAGGTGGAGAGAAACACTGTGTCATTCTGAGAAGAGAGGTCAGAAACTATTGGGTTGGCTAAGAAGTTTGTTTGGGTTTTTCCACAACATTTTTTTGGAAAAAAACAAATGAAATTCTTGGTCAACCCAATTGAAAGTTACCAAAGTACAAAAGAGCATATTGCATTTATTAAAGAAAAATTTGAGTATGACTAGAGATTAATGCCCTTGGCCAAGTGGGTTGCCTTTGAATCTGGGAAGGAGAATTGGATTTGGGAGATGAAAATTTTGTATTCCAGTGTTCTTCGAGGACTATTGTGAGGGATGTTTAGGAGTTGGACATTACTGCAATCTGATAACTGTGCTATGTGTCCTCCCTAAAATGCCCCCAAATTAATATTTTGAAATTCTAATGCCCAATGCGATGGTGTTAGGAGAGGGATGGGGGTGAGGGGAGGCATTGGAATGTGATGAGCTTATGAAGGTGGGGCCTTCGTGAATGGGATTAGTGCCCTTATCAAAGAGACCCCAAAGAGCTCGCTCCTCCTCCTGCTCCACCAGGTGAGGACACAGTGAGAAGGGGCCTTCAAAGAACCAGAAAGTTCTTACCAGACAGAGAATCTGCCGACAGCATGATCCTGGGCTTCCCAGCCTCCAGAACTCTGGGAAATATGTTTCTGTTATTTATAAAGCCACCCAGACTATGGTATAGTTTGTTATGATGCCCAAGTGGTTTGAGATAGACCTTTACTTGCCGTTATTTATTTGCAGTTCATTGTTAACCCCTGTCTGCATTGGTAGTGTCAAATAGCAGCCTGTAAGGAGCCTAAATCTGTAAGATGAGCCTGCTTAATTATCTTTTCCAACCAAAGTATTCCTATCATCAGAGAGGACTCAATAAATGCTCCTGGGGAGCATGGAAAATGACTTAGAGCGTGTCTACTGAACATAAATATACATGTGTGTGTGCGCACGCATGCTCAGTCATGTCCGACTTCTGAAACCCAAGGACTGTAGCACTTCATGTTCCTCTTTCCATGGAATTTCCCAGTAAAGAATGCTGGAGTAGGTTTCCATTTCTTTCTCCAGGAGATCTTCCTGACCTAGGGATTGAACTCGCATCTTCTGCATGGTCAGACAGATTCTTTACCACTGAGCCACCTGGGAAACCTATCAGTATGCACAAACATCTTTTTATAGCTTCTGTTTGAGCTTAAAAGTTAGGTGAATTTGAAATTTTTCTTCTTAAAATGTCATGGGAAAAAATAATTGTAGAATTAGATTGAAAATATGTTTACGTTTTCAATATTCATTCTCCCCTTCTCCTTTATCTGTAAACCTCTCAGTGTGTTCTTGTGTTTGCCATCCTGACATGACAGTATCCACAGGAAAGATGGTGCTGTCTCCAGCACATGGTCAATACTGATTCATCTAAGCCAGTCATGGGGCTCTCATCACAGAGGCCAGTCATTTATTTAGGAATTACGTACAAGAAGGAGATAGGAACATTTTTTCTTGGTCTTAAAAAATAGATGGTGACATATTCCTCTTCTTTTCTAGACATTCTTGTATCTGACATTCTTGTGTTTGAATGTGATGTCTTGGAGCTGTGGTATTTATTCTGTGAATATGGGGTAACCACAGCCTGAGGAGAGTGCTCCTCTGTGGAAAGTGACAAAGCAAAACAGAGAAACAGTCTAGGGATTTGGGGCTTCCCAGGTGGCACAGCGATAAAGAATCTGCCTGCCAATACAGGAGACTCAAGAGATACAGGTTTGATCCCTCAGTCAGGAAGATCCCCTAGAAGAGGAAATGGCAGTCCACTCCAGTATTCTTGCCTGGAAAAAGCCCGTGGGCAGAGGAGCCTGGTCGGCTATGGTCGAGGGGGTCCAAAAGACTCAGACACAACTGAGCACATGAGCACACTGTAGACTTGCCTCTCCGTGATTTCACTGAGTCTCTGGATTAAACAAACTTGGAGTTCGCCTGTGGACCTGCTGCTGTGCAAGGTGATGAAATGTCTGTAGGACACTGAGTTCAGGCTTTCAGACATTCGCAGGATAAAGCTTTCTTTCTTTACCCCTAAACCTTTCAGAAAAGCTGACAGTTCACAGAGAAACACAATAATATTAATCTCATGAATTTGTCTCTCTCCACCCACCACATGTCTTTGAACCCCTTAGATAATTCACACGTGCCTTGTGAAACTCAAGCTACCTCTTTCTTCATGGTGAATAGGTCATATGAACTTAATGCATGTACTTACTCATGATAAAGTATGTAAAGATAAAAATACATGTTCTATGTTACTGAGTCCATCATACTGCTCACTTCAGGACAGGCCCATAAACTGACAGATGAGCTGTTGGGGCAAGGAATAGTAGTCATTTTAGTCAGAAAACCAGCAGACAGAGAAGACGGGGGACTCGTGTCTCAAAGAACCATCTTAACTCTAGTTATAATTCAGGCTCCTTTGTATACTAGAAGGGGTGAGGGTGTGGCTGGTTGGTGCAAACTTTTCAGAGCTGGCCAGGCCCCCGAGGGGATGTGTAATCATTTGTTCTTGTTCCTGTCTGGATAGTGATATTCTGGAAACCTCTAAGAAGACTAATTTTATTCTCTGTTCTGCAACTTTTTATCTCTATATGAATGAAAATTGTCATATATTTAAAGGTCAAGTCTGGGAGACAAAGACTTGAGAAAGGGCTATTGTGTATATTTCAGGCTATAGGTAGCATTCCTCTACAAAGGTGCAACCAAGCACAAAGGTCAGAGCTAAAGGAATAGATCCAATAAGGAATCAGGTTTGTTCTTCTCTGTTACAAGACAGTCATAATGAAATAGCTTCCTATTATATATATGCATATATGTAGATGTGTGTGCTAAGATGCTTCAGGAGTGTCTGACTCTTTGTGACCCCATGAACTGTAGCCAGCCAGGTTCCTATATCCATGGGATTCTCCAGGCAAGTATACTGGAGTGGGTTGCCATGCCTTTCACCAGGGGATCTTCTTGACCCAGAATGTGAACCCGCATCTCCTGCAGCCTCTGCGTGGCAGGTGTATTTTTTTTTTTTTTTTTTACCACTGAGCCACTGGAGAAGCCCTTATGTATATACATATCAGTTCAGTTCAGTCATTCAGTCATGTCAGACTCTTTGCGACCCTATGGACTGCAGCACCCCAGGCCTCCCTGTCCATTACTAACACCCAGAGCTTTCTCAGCTCATGTCCATCGAGTCAGTGCTGCCATCCAACCATATCATCTTCTGAACTCTCCTTGTCCTCATGCCTTAACTTTCCCAACATCAGGGTCTTTCCAATGAGTCAGTTCATTACATCAGGTGACCAAAGTGTTGGAACTTCATCATCAGTCCTTCCAATGAATATTCAGGACTGATTTCCTTTAGATTGAGTGGTTTTATCTCATTGCAGTCCAAGGGACTTTCAAGAGTCTTTTCGAACACCACAGTTCAAAAGCATCAATTCTTCAGTGCTCAGCTTTCTTTATGGTCCACCTATCTCATCCATACCTGACAATTGGAAAAACCATAGCTTTGACTAGACAAACCTCTGTCAGCAAAGTAATGTGTCTGATTTTGAATACATTGTCTAGGTTTGTCATAGCTTTTCTTGCAAGGACCAAGCGTCTTTTAATTTTATGACTTCCATCACCATCCACAGTGATTTTGGAGCCCAACAAAATACAACCTGTCACTGCTTCCATTGTTTCTCCATCTATTTTCCATGAAATGATGGGACTGGATTCCATGATCTTCATTTTTTGAATATTGAGTTTTAAGCCAGCTTTTTCTCTCTTCTCTTTCAGTTTCATCAAGAGATTCTTTGGTTCCTCTTCACTTTCTGTCATAAGGATGGTGTCATCTGCATACCTGAGGTTATTGATATTTGTCCCAGCAATCTTGATTCCAGCATGTGCTTCATCCAGCCAAGCATTTCATATGATGTATTCTGCACATAATTAAAATAACCAAGGTGACCATATATAGCCTTGACATACTCCTTTCCAAATTTTGAACCAGTCTGTGGTACCATGTCTGGTTCTAAGTCTTGTGTCTTGACCTGTATAAGATTTCTCAGGAGGCAGGTAAAGTGATGTGGTGTTCGCATCTGTTTAAGAATTTTCCAGTTTGTTGTGATCCGCACAGTAAAAGGCTTTAGCGTAATCAATGAAGCAGAACTAGATGTTTTTCTGGAATTCTCTTGCTTTTTCTATCATCCAACAGATGTTGGCAACTTGATCTCTGGTTGCTCTGCTTTTTCTAAAGCCAGCTTGAACATTTGGAAGTTCTCAGTTCACATGTTGAAGCTGAGCTTGGAGAATTTTGTGCATTACTTGCTAGAATGTGAGATGAGTGCAATTATATGGTAGTTTAAACTTTGTTTGGCATTGCCCTTCTTTCAGATTGGAATGAAAACTGACATTTTTTTCAGTCCTGTGGCTACTGCTGAGTTTTCCAAATTTGCTGGCATATTGAGTGTAGAACTTGCACAGCATCATCTTTTAAGATTTGCAGTAGCTCAGCTGGAACTCTATCACCTCCACTAGCTTTGTTTGTAGTGATGCTTCCTAAGGCCCACTTGACCTCATACTCCAGAATGTCTGGCTCTAGGTGAATGATCACACCATCGAGGTTATCTGTGTCATGAAGATCTATTTTATAGTTCTTTTGTGTATTCTTGCCACCTGTTCTTAATATCTTGTGCTTCTGTTAGGTCCACACCATTTCTGTCCTTTATTGTGCCCATCTTTGCATGAAATATTCCCTTGGTATCTCTAATTTTCTTGAAAAGATCTCTAGTCTTTCCCATTCTATTGTTTTCCTCTATTTTTTTGCACTGATCACTGAGAAAGGCTTTCTTATCTCTCCTTGCTGTTTTTTGAAACTCTGCATTCAGATGGATTTATCTTTCCTTTTTTTCTTTGTCTTTAGCTTCTCTTCTTTTCTCAGCTATTTGTAAGGCCTCCTCAGACAACCATTTTGCTTTTTTGCATTTCTTTTTCTGGCGATGTTTTTGATCACGGCCTCCTGTATAGTGTTACAAACCTCCATCCTGTTTTTCAGGCACTCTGTCTATCAGATCTAATCCCTTGAATCTATTTCTCACTTCCACTGTGTAATTGTAAGGGATTTGATTTAGGTCATACTTGAATTGTCTAGTGGTTTTCCCTACTTTCTTCAATTGAATTCTGAATTTGACAATAAGGAGTTCATGACCTGAGCTTTTTCCTTGGAGAAGGAAATGGCAACCCACTCCAGTGTTCTTGCCTGGAGAATCCCAGGGATGGGGGAGCCTGGTGGGCTACTGTCTATGGGGTCGCACAGAGTTGGACATGACTGAAGTGACTTAGCAGCAGCAGCAGACCTGAGCCACAGTCGGCTCCCAGTCTTGTTTTTGCTGACTGTATAGAGCTTCTCCATCTTTAGCTGCACAGAATGTAATCAGTCTGATTTCTGTATTGACCATCAGGTAATGTCCATGTGTAGAGTCATCTCTTGTTTTGTTGGAAGAGGGCCTTTGCTATGACCAGTGTGTTCTCTTGGCAAAACTCTGTTACCCTTGCCCTACTTTATTTTGTACTCCAAGGCCAAACTTGCCTGTTACTCCAGGTATCTCTTGACTTCCTACTTTTGCATTCCAGTCCCCTATGATGAAAAGGACATCTTTTTTGGGTGTTAGTTCTATAAGGTCTTGGAGGTCTTCACAGAACTGTTCAACCTCAGCCTCTTCGGCATTCTTGGTTGGGGCGTAGACTTGGATTACTGTGATACTGAATGGTTTGTCTTAGACACAGAGATCATTCTGTCATTTTTGAGATTGCACCCAAGTGCTGCATTTTGAACTCTTGTTGACTATGAGGGCTGCTCCTTTTCTTCTAAGGAATTCCTGCCCACAGTAGTAGATATAATGGTCACCTTAATTAAATCTGTCCATTCCTGTCCGTTTTAGTTCACTGATTCCTAAAATGGTGATGTTCACTCTTGCCATCTCATGTTTGACCACTTCCAATTTACCTTGATTTATGGAACAGTCCAGGTTCCCATGCAATATTGTACTTTACAGAATCTGACTTCTATCACCAGTCACGTCCACAACTGGGATTTCTTTTCACTTTGACTCAACCTCTTCATTCTTTCTGGAATTATTTCTCCACTCTTCTCCAGTAGCATATTGGGCACTTACCGACTTGGGGAGTTCATCATTCAGTGTCATCTTTTGCCTTTTCTTGCTGTTCATATACAAATATATATATATATATATATGGAAGCTTCCTCATGGGAGAGACTGACTGTAGAGGAACCAGGATCTTGTTGTGATGGACGGGGCCATGCTCAGTAAATCTTTAATCCAATTTTCTGTGGATGGGCTGGGCTGTGTTCCCTCCCTGTTGCTTGATCTGGGGCCAAACTATGGTAAGGTTAATGATGGTAATGGTGACCTCCTTCAAAAGGACTTGTGCAGACACTGTTGTATTCTGTGCCCCTAATGCCATAGCAGGCCACCGCTGACCCATGCCTCAGCTGGAGACTCCTGGACACTCACAGGCAAGTCTGCCTCAGTCTCTCATGGGGATACTGCTCTTTTCTCCTGGCTCCTGGTGCACAGAAGGTTTTGTTTGTGCCCTCCAAGAGTCTGTTTCCCCAGTCCTGTGGAAGTTCTGTAATCAAATCCCACTGGACTCCAAAGTAAAACTCCCTGGAGGTTCTCTATCCCTTTGATGGGTCCCCTGGTTGGAAAATCTGTTGTAGGTCCTAGAACTTTCTTAACTCTGCAAGAATTTCTCATTGTTCTGCTGTTTGTGGGTCATCTGCCTGGTGGCTCTATGGTGGGGCTAATGGCAATCTCCTCCAAGAGGGCTTATGCCACATGCTGCGTGACCCAGGTCTGCTGCAGCCAGAGCCCCTGTCCCGCAGCAGACCACTGTCCCATGTGTCTTCAAACAATGCCAAACATTCAAAAGCAGGTCTGGCTCAGTTTCTTGTGGGGTCCCTGGGTCCTAGTGAGCACAAAGTTTTGTTTGAGCCCTCCAAGCATCTCTGGTGGGTATGGGGTTTGATTCTAAACGCAGTTTCACCCCTCCTACTGTCTTGTCGGGGCTTCTCCTTTGCCCTTGGGCGTGGTGTGTCTTTTTGGTGGGATCCAACATTCTCCTGTCAATGGTAGTTCAGCAGCGAGTTGCAATTTTGGAGTTCTTGCAGGAGAAGAGAACTCTTTGCATCCTTACCAAGCACCAAGGCCCACAGGAGAAGGGGTCCCCAGATTCTACTCTACTCACAGTTTGCAGCCAATTTCACCTATTGCTGGATTTCCAAGGACATCTTCTGGGAGGCACTCTAAAATGTCTGTATCCTGGAATAGTTTTCAGTGTCAGGAGAGGAGCAAACAAGAATTCAACTTCTAATCCTTTATAGCTTCTTATCTCCTATCTTGCATGGATCAGGGGCACCAGCCCTTCTAGGTTGTATTATCCAGCTTCTTCTTTCCCTCTTTCTCTCTCTCTCTTTTTTTTAATTTAGGCTGTGGCCCAGGCACGGGGCCCATGGAGCAGGTGGGCTGGGGGGAGGATGCGGGTGAGGGGAAGGGCAACAGACAGTCAGCAGTCAGGCCACCTCTGCCCTTTTTCTTTACACACAACAGAACATATATATATATATATGGTCATATGTATATGACTGCATATATTTATTATATGGTTTTATATATACACACACACAAATATATATGTAATTTGTTAGAGATTGTCTAGTGGCAAGGCTTGATTTTGATTTGGGGGGATTCTATTCAATTTAATGCTAGGGGAAACATGTTCTGTGTGCAAAACAGACATCTTGTGAAAGCTAGTTGTTTTTCCCAAAGTCCAAAAGTTTGTAAAATACATTCTCTATACAATATAAACAAGATGCTTTATTTATAACATCTTAATTCCACCTTTCACTATCCTGTTCAGTCCGGTTTCTGCACTAGTTTTCAAACAAGGACTTTGATATGGAACCTGAGTGAGGGCCCCTGGGGGCTCCTCAGAGGCAACGATAGACGCCAGAGAAGCCATTACCTTTCCTTTTAGTTTTCCTGTGCCATTTGTGTTGAAATAAGGCAGAAGAGAGAGAAATCATCTGCACTTTTTCTCTCAACTTTTACTTCAAAAAATAAATGAGATACTACTTGTGCATCAAACAATGGAATATTTTTCTTGTCATAAATTCTGAAATGTAATTGGTTGGACATCTCTATGGCCACTTTATGTATATCAGTACCTGTTAATTCTGACGTAATTTTTCATGGCTTCCTTACATTTATATGCATGTTTAGGGTTTGGGTTGTGCCTTGTAGTGTATGAAGTATGTAGTTAAGCTGCTTGAATTGAATCCTGTCAATATTTTAATACCAAACACTAAAACATATAGATTTTATCTATTCTATGAAATTTCTGGTAGGGGTGAATTTTTCCTACTGTTATTTGTGTGTGAATGGAATTGATTTTTCTTATTATTATGAATTTGTGTGTGAATGGAATGGATTTTTCTTATTATTCATTTCTGGAGGAAAAAGTATATATTTTTGTCTAATAATAAATCTGTATTTTCTTCATCAGAACTGTTTAAGTAACTCTGTTTCTTTTAGCAGTATTCTTAAGTATGGTAAATGGAACAGAAGGAGGGAAACACTCCTGTTTATATGTGGATGAAATTAAACTCAAACTAGAAATTTCATATATCTGGAGGTCAAGCCACGTCTTTGCAGCTGTATTTTCCATCTGTATCTCTTCTTCATGGTCCGTCTCCTAGATTTTCACCCTTTAACATACTGTGCTTTCTCAGTGACTCCTGTTATTGAAAATGACACTAATCTTTTAAGTCTGAATTTTAATCGTCTCATATCCAAATTTTAACCTTAATATGATTTTGTTTGAGCTGTCATTTCTTTTCCTTTCTAGAAGCAAGATGTTAGCAACATAATAGGGTGGTTTAAAATATTAAATTCATATAACCCGTGGACAGGAACAGAATAGATCATTTAGTACAAGGGAAATGATAGAACAAATGTTTACTGGATCTTATTCCTTAAATGTGGAATCAAAGAGTCACCAAACTAAAGGAGCTGATGTGTTCTCCAACCCTTCATCTTGATTTCACACACACGAAGACTCAAGCTCCAAGGAGGGAATAACATGAGAAGGTCACTAAGCTGCCTAGTGACAGAGCAGAAGGCTGAGACCCAGGCCTTTGGATGTCCAGGGAGACATGCTCATCCCCCTGTCAGTGGACCTATACAACCAGACCTCATTCCAGCCCAAACCTGTATTTGTATTACCCAAGACATCCATCAAAATGCCAGTTGCAAATTGACCTTTCAAAGCATTAAGCGACTTAATTATTTTGCAGAATTTAATTTGATGCTCTAATGCCAGCTCACTGCTGGATTGAGACATTTCCTGTTTCATAAAGTATAATTATTTGTGTATTTTGAGTTTGTTGCTGATAGCAGCATTATTGTTTCTGGGATTAAGGAAGGGCTTTGGATATGCCATACATTCTCATACACATGAAAGTCATTCTACATCTATGATTACCTTCTTCTAAAGTGTCCTTTGAAGAATACTGGTTTAAACTATACAGTTGCTTTTTCCTGATTTAAAACTGGCTGAACATTATAAAAGGGATTTTCAGAACTTTAAAAAGATACATTCAGTGTGAAAGAGAGTCGGGTTGTGTTGGAATTATTGTTACTGATGGCAGGTTTGAAACGTCAGAGTTTGGAGCAGAGAGAGGCAAGGCCAGTAAAGGAGATGGGTGGCTTTTGCCCCTAAAACCCTGAGCTCCTCAAAAGGTTTGAGCAAAGAACTTTTTGATTTTTTGAGTTTTTTCCTGTGGACAATTTTTGAAGTCCTTATTGAATCTGTTACAATATTACTTCCGTTTTATGTTCTGGGTTTTTGGCCCCAAGGCACATGGAATCTTAGCTTCCAACCCAGGGATTGAACCCACACCCCTTGCCTTGAGGGTGGAGAGGGGGGCAAAGTCTTAACCGCTGGACAAACAGAAGAGTCCCAGGAAAGCACTTTTAAAGGCAAGGTGAGGGAGGGGCATGGAGAGGTTAATTGGTGCAAACTGCTTTGTGTTGGAATCCTTTGTTCTTTCGTCTGCCCACCTAGGTCAGGTCTCTATGTTCCTCTAAATCTCCAATGTGACACATGTTATTCTCTGTTCTTCGACTTTCTATCTCTATATAAATGGCTTCCTAAAGCCCTGAGAATAGGCTGTCCTGTATTTTTCAGGCTGTAGGCAATATTCTTTTGCAAAAGGTGCAGAGCCAGTGTGACTAAGGACATGCGACAAAGCACAAAGGCTGAAGTAAAAGGAGCAGATCTAATAAGTGGAGTCAGATTTCTTCTTCACTAGTACACGTACTAATCTAGAAGTCTTAAATCCACCCTTTGGTAACATGATGATTTTGAATAAATCAGTTAATTCTTCTAAACTGTAGTCTCTTTATCCATACAGAATAGAATATATATGGTCCTGTCAGTATTTCTGGTGTTAAAATTGCCTACATATTTGAGAATAAGATCGATACATACAAAGTTGCCTCAAAGAAACAGAATGGACTTTGCATCTGTAGTTCTTATATAATATTTTATTTTTATTTTTTTATTTTACAATATTGTATTGGTTTTGCCATACATCAACATGAATCCACCATGGGTGCACACGTGTTCCCCATCCTGAACCCCCTCCCACCTCCCTCCCCAATCTGTTTTAGTTATTAATAAACTTGTTTAAAGAAATAGTTATTCATCAGAAGAGGAGTCAATCTGCCATGGAGTCATAGGGGTAAAAGGAATTTTTGATATAAGCCATGACAGTCCCCTCAAATACATATGAGGGACAAGGAATCCAGGTCCTTACTTCAGATAATCTTGTATCATCCATATGACCATTTCTGTCATTGGATGGATGTGTCAGGGAGGCCTTGATTAAGTTATGAAATGTTCGGTTTAGCTTATCCTGCCTGATCTACTTCTGGGATTGTCAAATACCCTTCTCCTTGTGACCTGACTTCCCAGCAGCTCTGTGGGCCTGCATCACCGCTTATGACAATGCTTACTTATTCTTCCTTTCGTGCCCGAGAGTAGGCTGTGCATGGCCCCTTCAGGCTGGCCTCAGGGGACTGACTCTGTTTCCACTTGTGGATCTGTTTGGAACTACTTCTCCCTGTGAGTTTGACGCAGATCTGCCCCACAGAATTTGTTTTGGCTGAAAAGCAGCAGCTACACCAGGAAAGCTCTTCTCATTGTGATGGCAGAATAGCCAACCCAACCCTGAAATGTGTTTCAGGATTTAACTGTATCACATCTACTAAGATCCCAGAGGAAAAAGCAAGTCATGTGGCTGAGTTGAACAGCATCAGTCAGAGAACTGGATTACCCCTACGAAGGTTGGAGGGAGGGTGGCTATTTTGAACCATAATCTCCCACAATCTACCTAGAGAAAATATTCTGGCTACTCAGGCATGAGAATTTGAATTCACTAATACTTCTATAAATTAGACACAAGAGCTTGGTTACTGTGAAATCTGTATGAAAAACTACCATTTGGGGCCCTTAGGAGAGTTTTTAATTCTTCCTTTAAGGGCTAGTCCCAGAACTGAATTTGTAGTATGGGCATGTTTCCTCTGTGTCTCATCCTGGCTTATTTCTCTTGAGACAGGGCAGGATCTCAGGGTTTGTGTATGAATTAATGAATAAAATATGAATGAATGAGAGCTCCTCAAGAAGCACTCCAAACACAAATATAATCATTTTTATGAGTGATAAAGGGTACAAAAAGATGAAGACCTCTTCTTTGGTGGTGTTCATGGGATTTCCCAGCTCGTACACTGGGGAGGAACCAACACTTTATCCTCTTCTCATGTACCCATCTGGCTGCAGACTTGAGAAGGGACCTCTCTGCTCTAGGAGAGATGAATTATGTGGGCCCCCATTACTTTATGGCAAATAAAGGGGGGGAAAGGTGGAAATAGTACCAGATTTCTTCTTCTTGGGCTCTAAAATCACTGCAGATGGTGACTGCAGCCATGAAATTAGAAGACGTTTGCTTCTTGGCAGGAAAGCTATGGCAAACATAGACAGTATATTGAAAAGAAGAGACTACTTTGCTGACAAAGGTTCATATAATCAAGGCTATGGTCTTCCCAGTGGGCATGTGCAGTTACGAGAGCTGGACCATAAAGAACATGGAGCACTAAAGAATTCAAACTGTGGTGCTGCAGAAGACTTCTGAGAGTCCCTCAGCCAACAAGGAGATCAAACCAGTCAATCTTAGAGGAAATCAACCCTGAATACTCACTGGATGCTGAAGCTGAAACTCCAGTATTTTGGTCATCTGATGCAAACTGTTGACTCATTGGAAAAGTCCCTGATGCTGGGAAAGATTGAGGGCAGAAGGAGAAGAGGGCATGAGAGAATGAGATGGCTGGATGGCATCACTGATGTAATGAACATGAACTCGGGCAAACTTTGGGAGATGGTGAGAGACAGATGGGCCTGGTCCTTGGGGTCGCAAAGAGTCAGACACGACTAATGTCTAAACCACCACTGCTGCTACCACAACCACAATACCCTTCCATAGATCTGATGTTCTGTGGTCTTATCTTCAATTACCTGCTCTGATGCCACATGCCATAGTTCTTATGGGAGAGAAAGCAAAGTGTGTATCAGCCCATGGGAATAAGAAGCAACAGCTCAGGTGTGTCTGTTGGAGGACACAGCTGGGACCTTGGCAGTGTGCAGTCATTAGTCAACAGGAGTAACCCTCAGTCTTGCCAGTCCCCTGTATCTCTGACCGCTCTTCCCACAGGCTAGTTAGTGCACATCATGGGAATAAATCCCACAGAGCGGCAGACTCCTGTGCTGGGCGGTTGCTGCCTCAGTGTAGAACAGGGCTGTCTCTTACCATCTCAGTCAAGTAGTTAACTTTGTACCCAGTTTTAATTTTGTTGGTATTAACTTATCTCTATTCAAATAACTGGTGTGTTACCAGTTTTCTAAATGGACCTGAACAAATGTAAAAGCATACGGCTTACAGAGGGTATTTATTCTGGAGTGAATATCTGTGTCTTCCGTCAGAAGCCTTGTGTTGAAACCTAACCCCCAAGGTGATGGTGTTAGAAGGGGGGCCTTTGGGAGGTGGTTTCCTCATGAGTGAGATTAAAGCCCCCAGACAGCTCCCTGGCCCCTTCTGTCAGGACACAGCAAAAAGAGGGCCATCTTTTACTCAGGAAATAGGCTCCTGGAGACACTCCATCCACAGGCGCCTCTGTCCTCAATTCCTGGCTCCAGAACTGTGAAGAAGAAGTTTCTGTGGTTTTTAGGCCCCTAGTGTGTGGTTTGTATTCTGTGACAGTAGCCTGAGCTTATTAAGACAGCCCTGAAGTAGAAATGGAGACCGTAAGACAGACACATGTGTTCTTCGGCTTTGTAGGAGGGAGTAGATACAACATGGGGCTTCCCTGGTGGCTCAGCAATAAAGAATCTGCCAGTGCAAGCGATGCACATTCCATCCCTGGGTCAGGAAGCACCCCTGGAGAAGGAAATGGCCACCCACTCCAGTATTCCTGCCTGGAAATTCCTATGGACAGAGGAGCCTGACGGGCTATAATCCATGTGATTGCAATGAGTCAGATACGACTTAGCGATTAAACCACAACAACAAATACCGCACAAGAGTATGCTATCCATTTTGATATTTGGCAAAACTAATACAATTATGTAAAGTTTAAAAATAAAATAAAATTAGAAAGAAAAAAAAAAAGAAAAAAAAAGAGTATGCTATCCATGCAGTGAAATTAAAAGCCACATTAGAAAGAGACCAAGAATAAAGCCTTCATCAGTGTGTTCACACACATGTGTGTGCAGTACACACCATCTTCGGGGAGTCCTGCTGTGGGAACAGAGGTGGGGAGGTGAACGTGTCAGAGGGAACAGGAAACGCAGGATATTTTGAGATTCAGTGGGTACACCCCACCCGGATGCCTTCTCTGCTCTGTCTTCCTGCCTGCGCTGCACTGGCCCCCACCTCACCAGGGCCCACGCATCTCCTAGTCTCCTTCGCTCCGTGTCTGCTTACTGGCAGGTGAATAAAGCTGGAATGAGTAGTGTGCCTAAGGATGTAAAAGGCATACTTGAGGAACTTTGTATCACTTCTACTGAGGCCACAACTGCCACAATCAGTTTTTTAATCCTTTCTGCCCTTCCAGTCATTTTGATGTGTACCTTAAGTCTCCAGGTTCATTTTCTGTTAACCTGACTTGACAACTAACAGAAATATTTATTCTCCTGTCAATCAGATGCTATCTTTGAGTTTTCCCCTCTCTACTTTCCATAGTCGGCATACCTTGCAACCTCCTTTCTGTAGAAAGTTGCTGGAATGACTATTTATTTATATTTTTTTAAAAAAATGGTGCTCTCTCTGACTGTGTGGTTTGGACCCACCTGGAGAACTCCCTCCTTTTCTGGAAATAGCTGCATGGTTGGGTTTCTGCTAAGAGCAGAATTTGATTTGCTCCCACACCTTCGTGTTTTGTTCAGTGCCCTTTTGGAGTTTGGCAAAATTACTTTTAATTATCTCTGCTGCTTCCTTTAATAAGTAGCTTTGAGCAGTTTCCAAGGGCCTCCTCTCATCTTCCTGCATGAGACTGCTCTTGCTTCTCCAAAACACATTAAAAGGAGATACTGATGGCAAGTTGGCACCGTTACGTTTTAGTCTCAGTATCCGCGGGGGAGCTGGGAACTGCTAGGTTAAAGGTGGCACCTGCTTGCAACAGAACATGGCCTATTTTGGGAATCTAGGCCTTCAGCTGTTGTGATAATTGCAATGGCAGATCCACCCTCCCTTCTCCTCCCACCTCACACTGTTCCTGGTGCTTACGGTGCAGAAAGCATTGCCAGGCTCTGGGGGGCTGGGAGATCATCCGCACTTATTTTGGGGCCCATTGAAATTTTGTTGTTGTTCTGAGATACAGTGATACAAGATGGGGAAACTCTAGATGCAAATCATGGAAAAACAAAACAAAACAAAACACAGGTGCTCAGTGTGTGGGCCAGGAAAGCAGACATTGGTTCCCTAAGATTAGTAACTTGCCTAATGCTTTCAAATTCCACTTTCCTGAGGGATTCCAGTACCTTCATTGTAATCCTATCTTGTATTTCATTTGCCAGGATAAGATTCATGTGTTTAAGGAAGAAGAATCAAGCTTATTTAATTCCTTCAGCAGCCACTAGGTACCTATACTTGTTGGGTAAACAATTTATTGAGAAGTTCAACTCACTGGACTTGTTCTGCCTTAGCTTTGTCTTCTGTATCAATATAGGCCTCTGGATATTTGAACATACACTCTTTTCTCCTTTGGTGTAAGAGAATGAGTAACCCTCTCTTGGTAAGGTCAACCTGGCCATTTTGCATATTGGCCGCTGTCACTGTCTTCTCCTCATTACTCAAGCTGTGAAGCTAACAATTAGCCCTCTGCCTTGTACTTTCCATGAAATCAGAAGACGGTTGTTTCCTGGTTGGAAAATGATGACAAACCTAGACAGTGTGGCGAAAAGCAGAGACATTAGCCAGCAAACAAAGGTTTGTATAGTCAAAGCTATGGTCTTCCCAGTGGTCATGTACATTTGTGAGAGCTGGACTGTAAAGAAGGCAGAGCACCAAAGAATTGATGCCTTCTAACGGTGGTGCTGCAGAAGACTCTTGAAAGTCCCTTGGACAGCAAGGAGATCAATCTTAAGGGAGATCAACCCTGAATATTCACTGGAAGGACTGATGCTGAAGCCAAAACTCCAGTATTTTGGTCATCTGATGCAACAGCTGACTCATTAGAAAAGTCCCTGATGCTGGGAAAGATTGAGGGCAGAAGGAGAAGGGGACAACAGAGGATGAGATGGCTGGATGACATCTCTGATGCAATGAACATGAACTTGGGCAAACTCCGGGAGATGCTGAGCGACAGGGAGGCCTGGCAAGCTGCAGTTCATGGGGTCACAGAGAGTTTGACATTACTGGGAGACAACAACAACAACTTGTACTTTCTATCCTTCCTTTCTTCCAGAATATCTGTCTTTTACCCTCTCTCACTTCATTGCAGCCATGAAATTAAAAGACGCTTACTCCTTGGAAGGAAAGTTATGACCAACCTGGATAGCATATTTAAAAGCAGAGACATTACTTTGCCAACAAATGTCCATCTAGACAGGGCTGTGGTTTTTCCAGCGATCATGTATGGATGTGAGAGTTGGACTGTGAAGAAAGCTGAGCACCGAAGAATTGATGCTTTTGAACTGTGGTGTTGGAGAAGACTCTTGAGAGTCCCTTGGACTGCAAGGAGATCCAGCCAGTCCCTCGTAAAGGAGATCAATCCTGGGTGTTCATTGGAAGGACTGATGCTGAAGCTGAAACTCCAATACTTTGGCCACCTCATGCAAAGAGTTGACTTATTAGAAAAGACTCTAATGCTGGGAAGGATTGGGGGCAGTAGGAGAAGGGGACGACAGAGGATGAGATGGCTGAATGGCATCACCCACTCGATGGATATGGGTTTGGGTAGACTCTGGGAGTTGGTGATGGACAGGGAGGCCTGGTGTGCTGCAATTCATGGGGTCGCAAAGAGTCAGACACAGCTGAGCGACTGAATTGAACTTGCTCTCCATGTCCTTCCCTCCAAATACATTTATCCTCCTTTTCCTAAAAAAAAAAGAAAAAGAAAGAAAAGAAAAAAAGCAAAAACTAAGCTAGCTAACTAAAACTCAAATAAAAAAGGAAGGCAATTAAATATCTTGAGTTACCCACTCCAATAATTGTTCTGTATTGTTTTCTTCGTGGGATGCTATTAATATCAGTTTATTTTGAAGGTTGAATGGCAGCAAGAACTATGGAAATGATTATTTTTTTCCTAAGCATGTTGTTGAGAATATTGTTTATCATAATATACAGTAATTTGGAAAACAAGACTCATAGGAGAGAATTATTATATTTAAATTGATAGGCCATGCGGCTTCTAAGTAATTGATTTCTCTTTCTTGTAAATGATTTTATGAAAATAGTTTTTTTTTCTTTTTTCTTGGTAACAGCTTAAAAACATAGAACTCAGGGTGCAGCTCACCCATGGTATTAATCCATTAAATATTGTTCACTGTTTTATTAGGCTCATTCTTGACTTCATTTCATGATCTTACCTTTCCTCAGATTTATTTTGAAGGCCAGCTTAAATATCAACAAATGGTATTCTTTTCCTTCCCCATGAAGTGACCAATAACATAGTCACGACCTGATGCTCAGGTGTCCTTTTAAGTCTTTTAGGTGCTTTTGTCTCCACAATTCATAAACTCTGGACTTTTTCGTTCTCTGCTCTTGGTTCCGGTACTTGTATGGGTGTTTCCTGTTCCTAAATGATGCGCCCTGTTTCCGTTTCTTTACTTGTCTGGTTTCTGTCTGTCTCATCCACTGTCGTGTATTATCTGTTACTTCAGTGGGAATAACCATCTGGTGTGTAGTCTCTGCCCCCAGCGTCTTTCTGTGGCTCATGTTGTACTTATCTGTCTGTCTTCCAGGAGCCTTCATTTCTGACCTTGATGGTCCTCAGCTTTTGGTTAACAGAACTCACCATCTACTGTCCTCAGCCTGGCTGCATTACCGCTTTAGTTTCTGTGTGTTTTGCTGACTTTCTCCCAACCTTGGACCTCAAGCCCACTTTGCATGCATGTGCGCTCAGTTGTGTCCAACTCTTTGTGACCCTGTGGACTGTAGCCCACTTGGCTCCTCTCATCCATGGGATTTTCCAGATCCTGGAATGGGTTGCCATTTCCTCCTCAAGGGGATCTTCCTGACCCAGGGATCATGCCTGAGTCTCCCTGTGTCTCCTGCCTTGGCAGGCATATTCCTTCCCACTGAGCCACCTGGGAAACTCAGAGCCCAGTCTGTACCAATTCTGTCTTCTTGTTACTGACCTTCCAAGTCAGTTCCCTGCTGTTCACTAACTTACACAGGAACTGTGACATCTGGCCTCTTCCTCAGGTGTACACTGCTGGCAGGTTAATCTTCATGTATTCATAACTCAGGGGCAGTCCTGAGGCATGCAGGAGTGAGCAAGGCCATTAGAATCAGGGAGCTGGGGTTGAGTCCTCACGTTGGTTCTCACCAGCATAACCGAGTTACTTTATCTCACAATGTCACTTCAAAGTTGGTTGTGTAAGTCATTACAGACTGGTTTATTAGGCCTAGTAAACAATTCCAGTGCTTCTAACAACAAGGTTTTATTTCGTTCTTACATTCCATGACAAACATGAAATGGTAGAGGATTATGATGGAAAAAGGCAGCACTGTGCTGTTTTGTTGCCTGTGTGAATCAGTTGCTAAGTTGGGTCTGACTCTTTCTGACCTTATAGACTATAGTGTTCCAGGCTCCTCTGTCCTCCACTAGCTCCCAGTTCAGTTCAGTCACTCAGTTGTGTGTCTGACTCTGCGACCCAATAGACTGCAGCATGCCAGGCTTCCCTGTCCATCACCAACTCCAGGACCTGCTCAAACTCATGTTCATCGAGTCGGCAATGCCATCCAGCCATCTCATCCTCTGTCCTCCCCTTCTCCTACTGCCTTCAATCTTTCCCAGCATTAGGGTCTTTTCAGATGAGCTATTCCCATCAGGTGACCAAAGTGTTGGAATTTCAGCTTCAGCATCAGTCCTTCCAATGAATATTCAGGACTGATTTCCTTTAGGATTAACTGGTTTTATCTCCTCACAGTCCAAGGGACTCTCAAGAGTGTTCTCCAACACCACAGTTCAAAAGCATCAGTTCTTCGGCGCTCAGCTTTCCTTATAGTCCAACTCTCACATCTATAAATGACTACTGGAAAAACATAGCCTTGACTAGACAGACCTTTGTTGCCAAAGTAATGTCTCTGCTTTTTAATATGCTGTCTAGATTGGTCATAGCTTTTCTTCCAAGGAGGAAGCATCTTTTAATTTCATGGCTGCAGAAACCATTTGCAGTGATTTCAGAGCCCCATCCCCCCAAATAGTCTGTTACAGTTTCCATTGTTTCCCCATTGATTTGCCATGAAGTGATGGAAGATGCCATGATCTTAGATTTTGAATGTTGAGTTTTAAGCCAGCTTTTTCAGTCTCCTCTTTCACCTTCATCAAGAGGCTCTTCGGTTCCTCCTCACTTTCTGCCATAAGGGTGGTGTCATCTGCATATTTGAGGTTATTGATATTTTCCCCAGGCAATCTTGATTCTAGCTTCTTCTTCATTCAGTCTGGCATTTCACATGGTGTACTCAACATAGAAGTTAATTAAATAAGCAGTGTAACAATACACAGCCTTTATGTACTCCTTTCCCACTTTGGAAACAGTCTGATGTTTCATGTCTGGTTCTAACTATTGCTTCTTGCCTGCCTACAGATTTCCAGGAGGCAGGTCAGGTGGTCTGGTATTCCCATTTCTTGAAGAATTTTCCACAGTTTGTTTTGATCCACACAGTCAAAGTCTTTAGCATAATCAATAAAGCAGAAGTAGATATTTTTCTGGAATTCTCTTGCTTTTTTGATGATACAGTGGATGTTGGCAATTTGATCTCTGGTTCCTCTGCCTTTTCTAAATCCAGCTTGATCATCTGGAAGTTCATGGCTCATGTACTGTTGAAGTCTCACTTTTTTGAGCATTACTTTACTAGTGTGTGAGACGAGTGCAATTGTGTGGTAGTTTGAACATTCTTTGGCGTTGCCCTTCTTTGGGATTGGAATGAAAACTGATCTTTTCCAGTCTTGTGGCCACTGCTAAGTTTTCCGAATTTGCTCACATATTGAGTGCAGCACTTTCACAGCATCATCTTTTAGGATTTGAAATAGCTCAACTGGAATTCCATCACCTCCACTAGCTTTGTTTGTACTTGACTTCGCATTCTAGGATGTTTGGCTCTAAGTTAGTGATCACATCATTGTGGTTATCTGGATCATGAAGATCTTTTTTGTTTAGTTCTTCTGTATATTCTTGCCACCTCTTATTAATATCTTCTGCTTCTTTTGGGTCCATATCATTTCTGTCCTTTATCGAGCCCATCTTTGCATGAAATGTTCCCTTGGTACCTCTGAGTTTCTTGAAGAGGTCTCTAGTCTTTCCCATTCTATTGTTTTCCTCTATTTCTTTGCATTGATCACTGAGGAAGGCTTTCTTATCTCTCCTTGCTATTCTTTGGAATTCTGCATTCATATATCTTTCCTTTTCTCCTTTGCCTTTTGAGTCTCTTCTTTTCTCACCTATTTGTAAGGCCTCCTCAGACAACCAGTTTGTCTTTTTGAATTTCTTTTTCTTGGGGATGGTCTTGATTACTGCCTCCTGTACAATGTCACAAACCTGCATCCTGTTCTTCAGGAACTCTGTCTATCAGATCTAATCCCTTGAATCTATTGGTCAATTCCACTGTATAATTGTAAGGGGTTTGATTTAGGTCATACCTGAATGGTGGTTTTCCCACCAAAATAGTGGTTTTCCCTACTTTCTTAAATTTAAGTCTGAATTTGGCAATAAGGAGTTCATGATCTGAGCCACAGTCAGCTCTCAGTCTTGTTTTTGCTGACTGAATAGGGCTTCTCCACCTTTGGGTGCAAAGAATATAATCAGTCTGATTTTGGTTTTGACCATGTGGAGAAGTCCATGTGTAGAGTCTTCTCTTGTGTTGTTGGAAGAGGGCGTTTGCTATGACCAGTGCATTCTCTTGGCAAAACTCTTAGCCTTTGCCCTGCTTCATTTTGTACTCCAAGGCCAAATTTGTCTGTTACTCCAGGTATCTCTTGCTTTCCTACTTTTGCATTTCAGTCCCCTGTGATGAAAAGGGCATCTTTTTTGAGTGTTAGTTCTAGAAGGTCTTGTAGGTCTTCATAGAACTGTTTAACTTCAGCTTCTTCAGCATTACTGGTTGGGGCATAGACTTGGATTACTGTGATATTGAGTAGTTTGCCTTAGAAACGAGGAGAGATCATTCTGTCATTTTCGAGATTGCATCCAAGTGCTGCATTTCGGACTCTTGTTGACTATGATGGCTACTCCATTTCTTCTAAGGGATTCTTGCCTAGAGTAGTAGATATAATGGTCATCTGAGTTAAATTCACCCATTCCTATCCATTTTAGTTTGCTGATTCCTAGAATGTTGATGTTCACTCTTGCCATCTCCTGTTTGACCACTTCCAATTTGCCTTGATTCATGGACCTGACATTGCAGGTTCCTATGCAATATTGTTCTTTACAGTATCAGACCTTGCTTCTATCAACAGTCACATCCACTACTGGGTATTATTTTTGCTCTGGCTCCATCCCTTCATTCTTTCTGGAGTTATTTCTCCACTGATCTCCAGTAGCATATTGGGCACCCACCGACCTGGGGAGTTCATTTTTCAGTGTCATATATTTTTGCCTTTTCCCAGTGTTCATGGGGTTCTCCAGGCAAGAATACTAATGGTTTGCCATTCCCTTCTCCAGTGGATCACATTTTGTCAGAACTCTCCACCATGACCCATCCATCTTGGGTGGCCCTACATGGCATGGCTCATAGTTTCCTTGAGTTAGACAAGGCTGTGGTCCAGAGTTATCTCCTAGACTTTGCTCAAATTCATGTCTATTGAGTTGATGATGGTGTCTAAGCATCTCAGCATCTGTTGTCCCCTTCTCCTTTTGCCTTCAGTCTTTCCCAGCGTCAGGGTCTTTTCTAATGCTGTTTTGGTAATGGCCTTCAATGCTGTGTCCCTGGTGCAATGCAGGCAACCTTTTCTCAGCTTCATTGCCAAAGCAATCCTACTGCCCTGGCTAACTTCAAAGGGTTGGAGGGTAAATTGATGACTCATTACTCTCAGGCTTGGCTGAGCAGAAGCTATGTGAGCTGCTGTAATTTATTTCCTCTTCCACAAGACTGGCTTTACTCAGATAGGATGTGCCCCTTTAGCTCTGAGTAAAATGATGTGGAATGGAATTGTTATTGACTTGGTGAATTTGCAATGTAATTGGTAAATAAATATCTGTTATTCTAGGCTACAGAAATTTAGGGGTCGTTTGTTACTGCAGCACAACCTAGTGAGTACTGAGTAAGACATCTAAATAATACTTAAAGAAATGGGGGAAGTGTTATAATCCATGTGGTTCCTTAAACAATTTTGTAGCAGTTACTAGATTAATTGTTTCTGGTCAGGCCCTTGATCATACAGATCCCCTGCTTAAACATGTTTTTCTTAGACTAGTCATTTTCTTAGTCTATCTGTCTAAGATATTTTTTCTGTATTGACTTCAACCATTTTTCAAAATCCATTATTTATTAATCTCAGCCATTGACTTTGTGTGCAGTTGAGCTTCTAATGACCTCAGTTTCCTTCTTATAATTTATTAATTTGTGATTCCCTTCTTTGTAATTCCTTCCTGTAGTGTTCTTTCAACATTTTCCCCTGAATACAATTTCCAATCTCTATTCTTCAAAGGCCACCTTCTACCGGTTTTCCATTCTTGAAAAGTTTCCTCATCCATCATCAGCCCTCTTCATCTAGTTTTTATAACATCAGAACAACATCACCAGCAAGCATATTATTTTCTTATTTTACAGCTTATGAATGTGCTTTATTTATTTGAGAGAGACTCTGTATGAGAATCTTGGTAGAGCCTTGAAACCTAACAGCACTTATTAGATATTGAATGGAAGAACACCTCTATACTTAATGTTGTATTTGGTTCTAAAACAAGCCAAATCTGTTTAAAAAAAAAAAAAAAACTTTCAGAAGTAAACAGCATTTCTATCAAAAACTTTACTTATTGAAAAGAGCATTACAGAGACCACAGAATTCATAGTCAGAGTTTGTTAGGTTAGTATCAACTATGGAATGTATGTGGAAAGAAGATAAAGTACGTGAAAGATCCTGGCAGAGTTATTTACTATAAGGATCAATGTGAAAGCGTGACTTTGGCAACTTCAATTCACACTGTTATTGCCTATCTTTTTAGAACAGATATATATTCATCCTTGTTTTTAAAATACATTTTTCTCCCCTCAGAGATTCCTCCCAAGTCATTAACTCTCAGACCAACCATCCCTTTTCTGAGCCTTTTTATCCTTGTGAAGACAAAGGTACTTCTATTTCTTATTATCTGTGCCTCACTACTCCTCTTCTCTTCAGGGGTCTCTGGATCTGTATTGACATCATTAGCAGTCTCCCTGTATCAAAAGAAGAAACTTGGGCTTTTATAAGCCCTGGGGCTTCAGAGGTATATTGGCTGTGTTCACTTAGAAGCTCTTGGCTTATTGGTCAGTTGGTATTCAGACTCTCATTAGCCTCAGGGATTCATGATTGGAATAATTTGTTCCAGATGGCAAGAGAGAAAGCCTGGGCATCAGCTTATAATTAAATCCAACTTTCAGAGTTTAAGTCTGAGATATGGAAAGGCAGCACACATTCTATAAAGGAGAATCACACAGTAGTTTTCAAAATATAAATATCATACACTAATCTGCCAATACAGAGAGAGCACATATGCTTGAAACTGATTTATATACATATATATGTATATATATATATATATATATATATATATATCTATCTCACAGATTTATACACATACAGACATACACTTATCACTGGGAGGAATCAAGAAAATGTATAGAAAAGATACTGTAGTTATATTGTTATGGATACAAAGCCTCCATTTAGGAAACAGAAAGTCATATAACACTATAATGATGATTATATACATGGGGCAGACAAGCAAATCATTTTACATGAGACATAAAGAAAATCCATTACCACACTTAAAAGCTTTCACACTCCTCTCTCAGCGATTAAACATGGAGATGAAAAATAATTATATATATTTGAACAACACTACCATGACAACTTGAATAACTAGGTGCATCTTCTTTGCGAAGACACATAAAATATTTACCAATATAGCTGGGCAGTAGAACCAATTTCATTCATTTCAAAAGCTTGAAATCATACAGAATTCATACACTGACCACAATGGACTTGAATGAGAAATAATAACAAATAAGATGTTTTAGTTTGCTGGGACTGCCACTGCAAAGGACCATAGACCTGGTGGGTTCAAGTTCGCTTGCCCCAATTCTAGAGGCTGGGTGTCCAAGATCGAAGGTGTCAGCACAGTTGGTCTCTGCTGTGGCCTCTCTACTTGGCTCATAAGCGGTGTCTTCCCCTGTTTCTTTGCATGGACTTCCCTTACTGCCTGTTGGTATCCAATTCTTTTCTTAAAAGGACCCTTTCATTGGATTAGGGCCCACCCTAATGAGCTCATTTTTACTTAATCACCTCCTTAAAAATCTGTAATTCTAAGAGAGGTATTCATAGCTTCAAATGCTTGTATGAGAAAACAGTGACAATTCTAAGTAAAGAAATCTGATTTGCCACCTCAAAAAAATTACTTAGAGGAAAGCAAAATAAACCGGAAGTAAGCAGATGAAAAGAAATAATAAACGTATAGGAAAATAAAATAGCAAACAAATACATAACTCACAAAAAGGCAAAAGCTGGCTACTTAAAAAGATTAATAAAATTGAGAAAATGCTAGCAAGACTAGTCAGGAGAAAATGGGAGGAAAGGAGAAAGGCAGAAGTGTGGTTTAATGGGGAAAGGAGACGAACAAGTGTTGATGGAAAAACTATACACATATGGAAAAAACTCAGTCTCATTCATACACACCACATCCAAACATTGCTCCCACGTTGGCCATAAATTTAATTATAACAACTAAAATTTTCAAGCTCATAGACTACATATTCAAGGATTTTTGCAACCTTAGACGAGGCAAAGATTTCCTAGAATGCAGAAAGCACTAAGCATCAGAAAAAAATTAATAGTATTTCTTTTTGAATTGTGCTGAGATTCATGGGGTCACAAAGAGTCGGACATGACTGAGTGACTGAACTGAACTGACTGATAATTGACATACAGTATATTAGATGCATGTGTATGACCTAATCATTTGAGAGAGAGATATATATATATATATATATATATATTAATTAGACTTATTTTGATGATCATTCCAACAATATATGTTGGAATGATCATCAAAATAAGTCTAATTAATATCCATCATCACACATATTTATGCATTTTTCTCCTTGTGATGAGGTCTTCTAAGATCTCTCTTAGCAACTTTCAAATATATAATAGAGTTATTAGCTATAGTCACCATACTGTACATTATATCCCCAGTACAAATTTATTTTATTTTGACCACCTTCATGCATTTTGACCACCCCTCCAGCCCCTACCTCTGGCAGCTACCAATGTGTACTCTGTAACTATGAATTTTGTGTGTGTGTGTTTTTAAATGTCACATATCTGTAAGATCATATAGTATTTGCCTTTCTCTGTCTTATTTCACTTAGCATAATACACTCTGTGCGTATTGTCACAAATGGCAAGATTTCCTTCATTTGGATGGTTAAGTAATATTCCATTGTATACATATATCACATTTTCTTTCTTCATTCATCCACCAACGGACATTTAAGTTGCTTTCATGTCTTGGCTATTGTGATTAATGCTTCAGTGAACATGGGACAGCAGATACTTCTTCAAGAACTTGATTTCATTTCTTTTGGATACATAGCCAGAGGTGAGATTGCTGGATCATGTGGTAGTTCTATTTTTTTTTTTTTGTAGTTCTATTTTTAAATTTTTTGAGGAGACTCCTTATTGTTTTTCATAGTGGTTGCCTCCATTTACATTACCACCAATAGTACTTGAGTTCCCTTTTCTCTACGTCCTTGCCAACACTCGTTATTTCTTTTTCTTTTTTGACAATAGCTCTTCTAAGAGGGATGAGGTGATATATCACTGTGATTTTGATTTGCATTTCTTCCATGACCAGTGATACTGAGCACCTGTTAGGTACCTATTGGCTATCTATACATGTCATCTATGAAAAAATGTTCACAAAATCCTCTGCTCATTTAAAAAAAAAATTATTGGGGCATAGTTGATTTGCAATGCTGTGTTAGTTTAAGTGGACAGCAAAGTAAAACAGTTACACACACACACACACACACACACACACACACACACACACACACATCTTCACTCTTTTTTAGTTTTTCCCCCATATAGTCCATTAGAGAGTACTGAGTAGTTTCTTATGCTATACTGTAGGTACTTATACCTATTTTATATATAGTACTGTGTGTGTATATATATATCTCTCAGTCTCCCACGTTACCCCTCCCCTCCTTACCCCTGGCAACCATAAGTGTGTCTTCTTTATCTGTAACTCTACTTATGTTTTGTAAATAAGTTCATTTGTACCCACATAATTAGATTTCATATATTAGCATTCTCATATTTTTCTTTCCGTGTCCGACTTGCTTCACTCAGTAAAACAACCTCTAGGTCCATCTATGTCGCTGTAAATGGCGTTGTTTTGTTCTTCATTATGCCTAATACTGCCCATTCTTAAATCCAATTGTTTGGAGTATTTTTCTATTGAGTCACAGAAGTTCTTTATATGTTTTGGACATATTAACCCCTATATGATTTGCACATGTTTTCTCCCATTCTACAGTTTTCCTTTTCACGTTTTTGATAGTTTCTTTTGCTGTGCAGAACCTTTTTAGTTGGATGTAGTCTGGTGTGTCTGTTTTTGCTTTTGTTGCCTTTATGTTTGGTGTCAAATCCAAAAAGTCCATCAAGACCCATGTCAAGGAGCTGCCACCTATGTTTTCTTCTAGGAGCTTTATGATTTCAGATTTTGCTTTCATGTCTTTAATCCATTTGGAATTAATTGTTGGATGTGGTGTAAAGTAGTGGCCCAGTTTCATTCTTTTGCATCTGGGTGTCCAGTACCATTTTTTGAAGAGAATTGTATGAATATACAATGAATTGTATGAATATTCAATGGAGAGTGGAAAAGTTGGCTTAAACCTCAACATTGAGAAAACTAAGATCACGGCATCCAGTCCCATCATTTCATGGGAAATAGATGGGGAAACAGTGGAAACAGTGTCAGACTTTATTTTTGGGGGGCTCCAAAATCACTGCAGATAGTGATTGCAGCCATGAAATTAAAAGACACTCCTTGGAAGGAAAGTTATGACCAACTTAGATAGCATATTAAAAAGCAGAGACATTCCTTTGCCAACAAAGGTCCATCTAGTCAAGGCTATGGTTTTTCCTGTGGTCATGTATGGATGTGAGAGTTGGGCTATAAAGAAAGCTGAGTGCCAAAGAATTGATACTTTTGAACTGTGGTTTGGAGAAGACTCTTGAGAGTCCCCTGGACTGCAAGGAGATCCAACCAGTCCATCCTAAAGGAGATCAGTCCTGGGTGTCCATTGGAAGGACTGATGTTGAAGCTGAAACTCTAATACTTTGGGCACCTGATGCGAAGAGATGACTCATTGGAAAAGACCCTGATGGTGGGAGGGATTGAGGGCAGGAGGAGAAGGGGACGACAGAGGATGAGATGGTTGGATGGCATCACCGACTCGATGGACATGGGTTTGGGTGAACTCCGGGAGTTGGTGATGGACAGGGAGGCCTGGCATGCTGTGGTTCATGGTGCTGCAAAGAGTCAGACACGACTGAGCGCCTGAACTGAACTGTATGAGTGCCCCATTGTATGCTCATGGTTCCTTTGGTGCCGTGTATTGATTGATCTTATATGGCCGCATTAATGTCTGGGCTCCTTTGTTTTTGTTTTTAATCCACATGGCTTCTCTCTTTCTCCTGAAACACTGACTTTTCAGAACTAGACCGAGTCTCTCTGCCATTATGGATCCACTCTTGATGCTTTCATAGGCTCCACTGAAGGCACACTGGGAGCTCTTGGAGCACACCAGCCTTCATGGATCTATTCCTCCCTTAAAATTAGCAACTCCATCCAGTTGGGTTCCTCAGTCAGCGGAGGACTCTCGCACACTGATTTGCCCACAGGAACTGGACTGGGAAATGTGCTTAGGGTAAGTTGTGCAGAAATGAAGGGGGCAAGCTTGGGCAGGAGGAGAAGCTCCACTGAATCCAGAGGCAGGAATACCTTCTCCCATCCCACAGGGGACTCTCCAGCCTCGGGCAAGACCCAGAGATGCTCTGCTGACTCTGCTGGCAACTGGGGAGGGTCTGAAAGGGGACTGGGTGGATGAGAACTATCCAGAATTCTACCAGGGCAACCAGAATTACAGCTGAGCCGCAGTGAAAGGTAACATAGCAATCTGGAAACAAAGGCAGACCGGAGCAGAACAGTCTGTTCATTTCCATGATATCTTTCCCCCTTTGCCCTTGAAAATTCTTAGCACTGACTTGACCCGAATCTATTGTATTTCAGTGTCCAGACCTGTCTCAAGACCTTTCTTGACCAGGTGCAGTCATGAAGTGTAAAGAGCAGTACATTGTCTATTCCCCCTTCAGGGCATGACTGGCACTGTAACATACAATGGTGTTTTCTGTCAGGTCTCTTTTGAATGAGGGAGAATGAGATTATTTTGCTTATCTATGTATTAAAAAAGATACGTTAGTTGCTCAGTCATGTCTGACTCTTTGGGGCCCCATGGACTAGCCCACCAGGCTTCTCTGTCCACAGAATTATCCAGGCAAGACTGCTGGAGTGGGTAGCCATTCCCTTCTCCAGGGGATCAAACCTGCATCTCCTGCATTAGCAGCAAATTCTTTACCACTGAGCCACCAGGGTATTCCTAGCACCAAATCCAGCACTGGTTATAGAGCAGAATATCCACCAACTGCCTAGCTGCATAGCAGAAGGTCCTGAAAAGAACACAGAGTTAGGGGTGTTCTCACATAGAAGTGAAGAGAGGTCTCACGGGCAAAGAATGTGGGAACCTGTCCAGCCTCTATGTGCTTTTTGAGGTCTGAAGCTAGGTTGTGATGGTAACTAAGTATAACTAGGGAGAAATTGGCTTTCTAGTGTCAAAGGTTGGTAAGAGCCACCTTAGGGAATGGAAAACAAAGCCAATTAGGGGCTAGAGGAATAATACTGAAAACTTGGCTCAATAAAAATTAAAAAAAAAAAAAAACACCATAAATGTGTAGGGATATGACCCAGGAGGTTTATGTGACTTTCTCTAGAGCTTGGCTAGAAGTAATTGGAAGAAAATAGTTGGTGATATCTGAGATTGGGACAGGCAGAACAGGTACAGCAGGAGTTCAAAAAATAACACAATTTAAGGGTCCCAGTGAAATGGATTGGAAATAATTCATCCAATTGAAGTCACAGTATTTTAAAATATTTCAGTTGAAGGGTAACTTTGAATGGAAACTTATTTTTCTAGTTGGAGGAAAATTAAAAACCTTCAAAGATTTACTTAAAAGATATCCTTTTAATAACACCAGAATGAGATTTGAAGAACCTCTCTTTAATTAACCTTTAACTGAATCCCCATAAAATATTTTTGTTTACATGAGTGCTGACTTCGAATGAAAGTGGATAAGAGTAGTATACAGTATACAGAGTAGTATACAGCAAGTTAAACTTTTAAACATTTTGTCTTGCTGAAGACCTTTTTTGAAAGAATTACTAAAGCAAATATGTAAACATAATTTGAATTATGGACCCAAAATATAAAGGAGACCATGTCTGCCTTTGCTTTAGGAAGCTGAGTTTCAAGGGAAGCAGAAGTAACCACTCCTGAAGCCACACGCAGTGAGTATGGTGCAGGACTTTAAAGCCTCTGAGATCTTACAAGATCTGAGAATTTCTAGGACACCATCTGAATGTGATGGGGAAAAGTGTGATTCTAGTTGTGACCTCAGCCCTGTAGGGAGGATGTGAAAGTTTGTCCTGGGAATCTGGTGTGTGTGCTTGTGCTTAGTCATTCACTCGTGTCCGACTCTCTGCGGCCCCGTGGGCTGTGGCCCACTGGGCCTCTCTGCCCATGGAATTCTCCAGGCCAGAATACTGGAGAGGGTTGCCATTTCCTTCTCCAGGGGATCTTTCCAATCCAGGGATTGAACATATGTCTCCTGCATTGCAGGTGGATTCTTTACCAGCTCAGCCACCTGGGAAGCCCAGACATCTGGAATCTGGAGTAATGGGAGAGCTCCAGAAGCCACTCTAAACAGTGGACAGAATGCAGAGTAGATGCAGTGGAAGGTCACTGAAAGGCTGGTGGAATGTCATTTTCTGCCAGCAGATGCAAGATCCAAGACCTGTGTTGCCCCAGTCCTGAGATCTGTGCAGCTCCTGCTCTGTGCTCTGCACCTCGGTGCCCATAGCAGGTACTTTACATTAATAGCCTGACACGGTTGTCACAGAAACTATTTTCCTCAACTTTGTAGAACTTTTGTTCTAATATTAATATATGGCCTTTAAAATTTTTTTTCATATGTATCTGAGAAGATCTGTTATCTGAGAGCAAAGTGAGATCTATATTCACAAAATTTACTGAACTGTTTAGATAATTCATGCTTCCTCTATTCTAACTTATTTTTAGTTCTTTGCTCTGTGTTGGACTGAGAATGCTGCGTTAGCCTTCTTTGTGTCTTTCCATCTATTTCTTGTGTCTCCTTTAGCTTCTAATTAATGGTAGTGGCATCTGTAACATTTAGAGCATAGATATTTTTCAATATTGCATCTTTATTGGAAATTGGGGTCCTGTAAATACATTATTTATGGTTTTCTAAGAACCAACTATCGTAGCTTAATTCTTTATAAAGCAGAAACTGAAAATTGTAAGTATTAGTAGTAAAAGCCACTCACTTGTGTCTGATTCTAGTGACCCCATGAACTGTAGCCCACCAGGCTCCTCTGTCCATGGGATTCTCCAGGCAAGAATACTGGAGTGGGTTGCCATTTTCTTCTCCAGAAAATTGTAAAAGTAGAAATAAATACACAATAATTACAAGAGACATTGTTTTACTTCTTTCATTTCACAAGATTAAGAAATGGAAGACCTTAGTAGTACAAATAGATCAAATTGTATTCTTAGTGCTAAAAGTGGGTACAACTTGGTCTTAAATGTCTAAAGCTTACAAAAACTGATCACAAAATCCTTACTATTTCTGGACAGTAGCTAAACTCCCTTATTAAAACAGGGGAGGAAGGTCTTTTCATTCCATGTAATTTGGAGCTATCTCTTCCTTATGCGTTGAGTTCATCTGTAAGGTCATCAGACACTGTGTGGGAAGTTGGTTTAATTAATGATACAATTTTTTTGCAATGGCTATAATATTATTCAAACATCTTCTTTCTTCTTGAGTCAGCACTCCTGTGATTCTAATTTTTCTGACATCCAGTAGGGAGGAATTATCCTTGTATTATTCAATTGTGCAGGAATCCACACTGGCATTTACTTAGCAGAACCAGAGATTTGGCTGCAGTAGGACAAAAATGAACTCTTGAAGTACATTCGTAAATATAAGTATCAGGTAACTCTTCTTACGTGAGGATTCCAAATTAAATTCTCCCAAAAAGGTAGGGCTTTACTTTCACAGTATTTCAGTTTGCAGCGAGAGTTAACATTTCCTTTTAAGAAAATCTGTCCTTTTGTTTTTGAGCCATATTTTATCTTCTGTATTTTAGACATACAGTGTCTTTCTATAATTTAAATCCACAAATCTGTCTTCTTTGATAGGCAGTTTAGTAGAAAGAATACCTAAGTAGCAACTTTTATGAAAATAATTAAGTGGTTAGATATTGGACACACTTCTACACAGAACTAACTTGAGACGTTGCCATGAACAGACACATGCCTAAAGATGTCTTCACAAAGCAGCTTGGCCTGTGGTAAGAATAGGTGAATCATTCCAATAATAGATGCTATGTTGAGAAGAAAGCATATATCTACCTATGAGCAGTTGGGAAAGAGTTCAGAGCAAAAGTGAGATATAGGTAGAATCAGAAGAAATATTATACTAAGTGAAGGAACTCATTGTGTATTCTGTTTTAGGTTTCCAGGAGTCCTTTGTGTTTACAAAGGAAATGTTGAGAAACGGGCTCCAGTTTCCTTTCGTGATAAAGGGTTTCCCTGAGATAAACATGAGAGGTTTCGTTGAAACAACTCCTGAAAATGTGACTCTGAGGAAGCCAGAGAAGCATAATGAGGGGGGCCATTGCTCCTGAACACGTGGTGGGGGGTGGACACCACTCAGAAGTCTGGGGGGCTGGGCTCCTGGTCTGTGTCTGACAACTGCAGAGAGAAACGTTTTCACCCTTGGAGCTGGACCCCTATCTCCCTTTCTCCCCCCAGGTCTGTGAAACAAGTAGCTAAATCATCAAGGGGGAGAGTCCCAGAACCAGGTTGGTAGAAAACAGGCCACTGCTGGGTTTTAGAACTGCCACTAAGGATCTGGTAGGGAGATCTATGAGAGTGAGGGGTAGACATTTTAAGGAAGTAAAAACCACCAAAATGAAAGAAAAGAAGAAGAGAGGAATTCTACCTAGACAGAAAGTCATTCGTTAAAACCACCTATGAAGAGTCAGGCCATTGAGCTGCCTCCCCTCTAGATTTTTAGTAATATTTTTGTATTAGAGTATTCTTCAAGCATGAAAGTTTTTCCTTTTGTCTCTATAGAGATAACATATTTCTTGAGACCAATATTATTTTCTTCCTTTTTAATATCATTAAGCATTTACGATCTTTATATTAACTGGTTTTTTCATTTAGCATATTTTCTTATGAAATCTTGTTTACTTTCCTTTTTCAGATAGTGTCCAAAACCTTTTCTAATTTAAAAAGTGGGAAGATAGCTGAATGCTAATAAGATGAATAAATATTTCTGCCTTAACCCTCTCTTAAAATGCTACAATGTGGCAGAAAACAGAAAACGCTCTCACTCATTGTCCATTAAAACTAATAGAGAATAAGGAAACAAGAGTGAAGTGTCTTGATTTCTTAAGGGACTTTTAGAGGAAGAAATGTTCTTGAAGCATAAAAATAGGTAAGTACATACAGTATTCTGAAATAAAAAAGGTTGATTTTTTTAACTTTATGTGACTAAAAAGTCACATGAAGATACCTTAACAATGGATTTCTGTTGATCAGGAGGTATGGAAAGTATCAAGAGAGAAGACAAGACCTATCTAGCAGGGCTTCAAAATTCCAGGGGCACTAAATACTGAATGTAAGAACTGAGTTAACCTATGTGATTCAATGGAGTAGAGTCTGATGGGACTGCTTTCGAGAAAGTCACGTGAAAATCACTCTTAGTCTTCATCTTATCAAGGGAAATCTAAAAAAAAGGTGTCTTGGTCTATAAAAAGTTTAGCATTTCATTTTCCAGCATAATTTATAATATATTCCTTTAAAAATTAGTTTATAGTTTTTAGAGCAGTTTTAGGTCCACAGCAAAATTGAGGGAAAGGTACAGAAATTTCCCTGTTGCCCCTGCCCCACCCATGCACAACCTCCCCCATGATCAGCATCCCCCACTGGTTGTTACATTTGTTACAATTACTGACTGAAGGCAACAGAGTGCTTTTGCATAGCCCTGGTGGACAGAGAACCTCAACTTGGTCAAATGACTTGTCATTGATGGTGGAGCAGGAAACAAGATCTGGGACCCCAGGAGGCCAGGTAGGGTGGGCACAGCTGAAACAAGCACCAGAATGAGCTGCTCAGATCTCCTCTGCTAGTACCACCGCTCCTGATACTGTGAACTGTCCTCCTGAACATCCAGGCAGACTGGTCTAGTCAGCCTCCTGCCTCGAGTCAGGTACTTGATGTTCTTGGGTGGAATATTCAGTCAGCTGAACCTGGCTCTGGATTCCAAGAAGCTTGGTGCCAGGCCCTGCACCCCACAGATTCCTTAGAGAAGCTCTGACATTTGTCTCTTGAAGTGCTGCATATTGGGAAGTTTCTCCTAAACAGAAAGAAAGTTTAGATAATATTCTCTCAGAAGGATAGCACATGTCTCATTTAGAAACCACTGAAAAATACTGTGAAGGATGTTACATGATATGATTTGCCTCTGGAAAAACCTCTGTTTTTTAGATCATGAACTGAAGTGAGAGTTTACTATAGGCAAAGAGGTGAGTTAAAGGTCTACTGCTGTTGCTCCCGAGAGATGCTGTGGCCCTACATTAACAGTGTTGGTTAAAGCAAGAGGTGTTGAAGAGGGGGTGACTCAGGCAGGACTGTGGGTTATAAAAGATCAAAACTTACTTAGATAAAAGAAGAATGTATTGACTCACAATCTAGAAAAGAAAAAGATACAGAGAAACTCAGCCATAGGAAAATGAAAAGATACAGGTGTACAGATGGGCCCCAGGTGGAGCTGGAACCAGGGACTTGAATGCCACCATCACTCTCTCCTTTTTCATCCCTCCCCCACTTTGCATATAAGCACAGTTCTTTCCACACAGCAAATCAGCTTCCCTCACATAGTGTACCCCCTAGATGTTTCCAAAAACTCTTTCCATAGTTGTCACTTCTAGAATCCCACTGACCATCTTCCTCAGTTCCAATGACAGGGAACTAGTCTGAGGGGCTTTGGGTGGGTCAGGGTACTCACTGCTCTGCTTCAGTCTATTGGGACCAAGGCACTGAGATCCTGTCTGACCCCTGATCCTGCCTGGGTGGAAGGAGATACAGGTTCTACAGGAAGGATGCATCCCTGATAGACACACCACTGCTAGGCTAGCTAGAGGTGAATATCCACAATGTGGCAGGTAGAGATATCAACTGAAATATGAGAAACCACTTACTGTCTCAGTCCACAGCGATGGCTCGTTAGTGCCTGCATGTGTGCTAAGTTGCCTCAGTTGTGTCCGATTCTTTGTGACCGTATGGACTGTAGCTGACTGGGCTCCTGTGTCTATGGGATTCTCTAGTAATGTTAAGACACATAGTTAATTGAGAGTTGATTGTGACTTACTAAATTTTTATTAAATTGTTAGGTGTTCTGTGACAGACTTAGGATACAATTGATATGGCTTCTCTATTAATAAAAAAGGCCATATATGCAATGTATGAAATATTGGACAAATATATTCCTGAGTGCTCAATACACCAGCAAATTTGGAGAACTCAGCAGTGGCCACAGGACAGGAAAAGGTCAGTCTTCATTCCAATCCCAAAGAAAGGCAATGCCAAAGAATGTTCACACCATCACACAATTGCACTCATCTCATATGCCAGCAAAATAATGCTCAAAATTCTCCAAGTCAGGCTTCAACAGCATGTGAACCATGAACTTCCAGATGTTCAAACTGGATTTAGAAAAGGCAGAGGAACCAGAGATCAAATTGCCAATATCCATTGGATCATCAAAAGAGCAAGAAAGTTCCAGAAAAATATCTGTTTTATTGACTATGCCAAAGCCTTCGACTGTGTAGATCACAACAAACTGTGGAAAATTCTTAAAACAGATGGGAAAACCAGATCACCTGACCTGCCTCCTGAGAAAACTGTAGGCAGGTCAAGAAGCAACAGTTAGAACCAGACATGGAACAACAGACTGGTTCCAAGTTGGGAAAGGAGTATGCCAAGGCTATATATTGTCACCCTGATTATTTAACTTCTATGCAGAATACATCATGCAAAATGCTGGGCTGGATGAAGCACAAGCTGAAATCAAGATTGCCGGAAGAAATATCAATAGCCTCAGATATGCCAATGACCCCACCCTTATGGCAGAAAGGAAAGAACTATAGAGCCTCTTGATGAAGGTGAAAGAGGAGAGTTAAAAAGTTGGCTTAAAACTCGACATTCAGAAAACTAAGATCGTGGCAACTGGTTCCATCACTTCATGGCAAATGGATGGGGAAACAATGGAAACAGTGTCACACTTTATATTTTTGGGCTCCAAAATCACTGTAGATGGTGACTGCAGCCATAAAATTAAAAGATGCTTGCTCCTTGGAAGAAAAGCTATGACCAACCTGAAGAACATATTAAAAAGCAGAGACATTGCTTTGCCAACAAAAGTCCAACTTAGTCAAGGCTATGGTTTTTCCAGTAGTCATGTATGGATGTGAGAGTTGAACTATAAAGAAAGCTGAGCGCTGAAGAATTGATGCTGTTGAACTGTGGTGTTGAAGGAGACTCTTGAGTGTCCCTTGGACTGCAAGGAGATCCAACCAGTCCATCCCGAAGGAAATCAGTCCTGAGTATTCATTGGAAGGACTGATACTGAAACTGAAACTCCAATACTTTGGCCACCTGATGCAAAGAACTGATTCACTGGAAAAGACCCTGATGCTGGGAAAGATTGAAGGCAGGAGGAGAAGGGGATGGCAGAGGATGAGATGGTTGGATGGCATCACCGACTCAATGGACATGCATTTGAGTAAGCTTTGGGAGTTGGTGATGGACAGAGAGGACTGGCAGGCTACAGTCCATGTGGTCGCAGAGAGTCATACACGACTGAGCGACTGAACTGACAATCCTGAGATTCAGGACCTTTTGCACTTCCCGAGAACCTCTCTATCATGATTTACTACCCAGTTCCCCCCACTCTTCTGAACTTTGCACTAGAATATCTACCAGAATTTAAGCTCAATATCTTGATGCTCCTGCCAGTTCTAACGGTCATGAAGTGTCCTTGGGGAAGTCTTGGTGCCGTAATCTAGTTTACTGCTGCCATTGGGTTATTTCTTGTCTTTCTTTCACTGTTGCTCTGCTCCACTGATGAATTATTTATTTCCCCTGCCGTCTGTGGGTCTCTGTTACATTAGGATGCAGACTAATATAACACAAAAATGTCTGTGTGTGTTTGCATGGGGGCATATGGTCATGGGATGCTGGCCATCGTTTGCCTCTCCCTCTCTTACTGGCATCATAGGATAAACTATCAGCCTTAATTTTAATTCTTCATTTATACCAGTAGACTTTGTGGCTTCCCACACAAAACAGGATCCTTGGAACCTCTTTGATATTATGAAATTCCTAAGATGAGCTTGCCTGCACTATGATCATTGCTGGGTAGGAGCAAATAAAACTGTAGTCAGTCATAAGCTATGCAAAATATGGGTTATATAGTTTGAATTATTCATCTGGAATAGATCTTCAGTGCAGTGAGTGATGATATACTTGACAATAAGTGATAAATAATAGTGATTTTGATAAATTCTTTTCGATGGATGGCTTATGGAAATGCATAAACAGCAGGAAAGCATTACATTTTAAATTGGGATCGCTAGCCTAATACAAAATAAACAGATGCTGTGACTTGGCAGTTGCTGTTAACAACGAGAACCTAATATCTAAGGCAAAGAACAATGATTGAAATTCAAGAGCAGTGGTTCCCCCTGATGCTCTGGACTTCGTTTCAGTTAGGAATAGAGTACATCAATGATGTTTTAGAGTTTGTGACCTTAGTCTCTTCTTTGCAGTGGGAGACATGATTTCATAACTGCCTTGAACACGTTTATTGATGATGAGTCTGGGAAAGGCAAAATGCTGATTCCAGAGGTGATATAAGAGTGATTAAGGCATTCAAGCCTATAAAAAAGATACAATCTAGTGAAACATTCCTGGACCCCTAAAGTAAAACTAGTGGAAAATGCTTTAATATGTTACTGAGTTTGCTAAAATTAATACCAAATGATCATCTGAAGACTTCTTTGTCCTTGTTTTTTCCTTTTTTCCCCTCTCTGAATAATAGGCAGACCATAACACAGAATCTTTAAAAATACATTAAGAAAAACAGGTAATTTGTGACAATCAGTATGAAAAGTTGATATACTCAAATCATCAAACTTAATAGGCATCTAGTTGGGCTAATTTATTTTTTAAGATTTTTTTTGATGTAGGCCTATTTTGAAAGTCTTTAATGAATGTGTTACAATATTGCCTCTGTTTCTTTATTGTAGTTTTTTGACCATGAGGCATGTAGGAGCTTAACTCCCTGGCTAGGGGTAGAACCCACAGCTCCTGCCTTGGAAGGCAAAGTCTCCACTGGATAGCCCGGGAAGCCCCCTAGCTGGGCTAATTTTAATATCTTAGCAGATAGAAAAAGATTGAAGGTCTGTTAAAGCAATAGACTAGGATACATTTTCCCCCTCTCTCTTCACTGTAAAAACTTTTCTTTCTTGAGTGCTTTTCTTCTCTGCAGCTTTCTGTCTGATCTCCCAATGGAAGCAGTGACTATTTCCTCCTCCTACTTGGGTATCTTTTTGCGATAAGAATTATCCACTACCTCGAATGACAGCTCGAAGCGTAGAGGTTTCCTCCATGCCCCTGTCATCGCCATGGTCCACCCGCCTCTGAAATCTTCTGACAGCAGTGGGTCACTGCTGCTAGAGCATCACCACTATGAACCACAGCTCATTGTCTCTCTGCTACTCATCCAAGATTCAGTATCAAGGGTGAGAGCATCTGGTCAGCCAACCTCCATTGCAGTTCTCTGCTTCTGGGCAGAGAATAAATCTGTTTATCTTCTATGATGGGAGGTTCAACTCTGCCTCTAACTGTGACTAATATAACATCCCTAGTGGCTCAGATGGTAAAGAATCTGCCCGCAATGCTGGAGACCCAGGTTTGATCCCTGGGTGGGGAAGATCCCCTGGAGAAGGAAATGGCAACCCACTGTAGTATTCTTGCCTAGAAAATTCATGGACAGAGGACCTGCTGGGTTACAGTCCATTGGGCTGCAAAGAGTCGGACACAACTGAGTGACTAACATTTTCACACTTTACATAGGGAATGGCTCTGGAGCCGGAATCTGAGTTATTTGGGGCTTCCCAGGTGACGCTAGTAGTAAAGAACCCACCTGCCAATGCAGGAGACATAAGAGACTCGGGTTCTATCCCTGGGTCAGGAAGATTCCCTGGAGAAGGGCATGACAACCCACTCCAGTATTCTTGCCTGGAGAATCCCATGGACAGAGGAGCCTTGTGGGCTATGGTCCATGGGGTCGCAAAGAAATGAACATGACTGAAGCAACTTAGCACAGCACCACACATGACTAATAGAGCTGGGTCCTTAAAACCAAAAGAAGTGGTGGATTGGAAGCTGAGTGGTCATAAAATGCCATGTCATTTTAGAAATATATTTTCTGAACATAATCAAGATGTTGACTTAGATTAACAATACATATTGAAAAGTGAAATGATTGGAGATATTTCCATAAAAATCAAAAGAAGAAAATATACCATTACTGGTTAACCTTGTGCTAGAAATTTCTGACAGTGTAGTAGGACATGGAATGAAAGAATAAGGATACATATTGGATTAGTGTTCAGATGCTTAGTCATGTCTGACTCTTTGCGACCCTGCAGACTGTAGCCCACCAGCCTCCTCTGTCCATGGGATTTCCCAGGTAAGAATAGTAAATGTCCTTCTCCAGTAGATCTTCTGGACCCAGAGATCACACTGCATCTCTTGTATCTCCTGCATTGGCTGGTGGATTCTTTAACACTAGCATCACCTGGGAAGTCCATATATTTTATTAGGATTGTCCCTAAATCCAGCAACTGGTGTCCCTATGAGAAGGGAGAAATTTGGACACAGGAACACAGAGAAAGCACACAGGGATGAAGGCTACATGCCAAAGGGGACAGAGACTGGAAGGTGCAGCTGCAATCTAAGGAATAGCAACGATTGCCAGCAACCACCAGAAACAAGGAAAGAGGCCTGGAGCTGCAATCTAAGGAATACCAACGATTGCCAGCAACCACCAGAAGCAAGGAAAGAGGCGTGGAAAGATTCTTCCCGAGAGCCTACACATGGGAGTAGGAACTTACCAACATCTTGATTTCGGGCTTCCAGCCTCTGGAAGTGAGAGAGAACAAATCTCAGTTGTTTTAGACTACCCAGTTGTTGGAACTTTATAATGGCAGCCGTGGGAAACTAATCCAGAGTGATATTTAATTAAAGCTGTATTAGTATTAAATTGTGCTAATTCTAACTGTACATAAAAATATGTAGATAATTATACTGTATTTGTAGATGGTACCACTGGGGAGATCATAGAATGCTTCTTCCGAAAATGCGACAGAAGCGGATAGGCCTTCTTCCCGAATCTGCTTTGCAGACTGTCTTCACTTCCACGGTAATATAATTATTTGTACAGGGCCAATCGGAATATGTCATACTATACAACAGAATATGAATGGGAAAACTGAATTTGTAACATTTTGTAGGTGACTCAGTTGTAAAGAGTCTGCCTGACAATGCAGGAGACACAGGAAATGTGAGTTTGATCCCTGGGTCGGGAAGATCCCCTGGAGAAGGGCAATAGCAACACACTCCAGTATTTTTGTCTGGAGAATCGCATGGACAGAGGAGCCTGGTGGGCTACAGTCCATAGGCAAAAAGTCAGACATGACTGAGTACACATGTACCATAATAGTTGCACTTAAAATCTACCCAGGGATGATGATTCCACCATTAATGAACAAGAGCTGTATTTCCTATTTAGGAATAATGATTAGCTTTGAGGCCCTTGATACCAACTCAGCAGCACATGATTGGATTTGTTGACTGTAAAGTAAGGAGGATTGCTGCTGCTGCTGCTAAGTCGCTTCAGTCGTGTCCGACTGTGTGACCCCATAGATGGCAGCCCACCAGGCTCTGCCATCCCTGGGATTCTCCAGGCAAGAGTACTGGAGTAGGGTGTCATTGCCTTCTCCAGTAAGGAGAACTATATCTGTTAATTTGCATTTCCTGCTGTACTTTCAAAAATCTGGGACTTTTAGAACAAAATACTCACAGGAGGAGAAACTTATCCAGGGACCTCCCTTTCTAGCCAGGATAGGTTAACTGGGGTGAGGGTCAGTCTTCCAGAAAAAATGACTGTGAAACTACACATACAGCAGCTTTCAGACACTGAGCAGCAAGCTGTACAGGACTTGGTCCTGGACAGAAGAGAAAGCCAGGAGATGAACGTCATGACTGCCAAGTATCCCTCTCTGTGTGGACTTACTGCGATTGATAGTGCGGGACATTAAATAATGAGCAGCAAAGGATTCTCAGTACAAAGATACAGACACGAGGTCCAGGCTTCTGTGCTGGCTAGAATTTGTGGGGAAGGGAATTCAAGGCTGGTCTTTGGTTGAGGACCAAAGGGCTTTATATGTACAGAGTGAGGCTCTGTGATACTTAGTAAAAATCATCCTCTGCTGTAGCTCTAGACATGAAGGGAGATGCCCAAGGCAGTGGAGTGCTTAGGGACTTTCAACACATAGACTGGAGTACCTCTTTCATCACGGCAGAGAGAGGTACTGCCCATACTGTCTTTCATGGACAGTCCCAGAAAGGCCATGGTTAGCACCTAGATAACAGTTCAACTCTGGGACCAAGATCAAAACGCAAATGGGTCCACCATAACAAAGAATAAAATCAAACATGATCCGAACAAAGGGCTCACCTGTGATTCAGCTGGCTGTCAGGAAAATACTGCAGGGAAGCCAGCCTCTCCACAGCACATTGTCAGTATGACCAGCATGCAATTAAAAATTACTAGGCCTACAAACACACAGGAAAAGGTTATCAACTTGAAAAAATGTTATCAATTCAATTAAAATCTTATCAATTAAAAAAGAAATGGAAATAGATCCAAAGGTAAAACAGATGATCAAGATAGCAGGAAGAACTTTTTTTTTTTTAAATAATCTGTTGTTAAGTATGTCTCATGCGTGATCTCAGCCATGTCTGACTCTTTGAGACCCCATGGACTGTAGCTTACCAGGCTTCTCTGTCCATGGAATTTTCCTGGCAAGAATAACTGGAGTGGGTTGTCATTTCCTACTCCAAGAGTTCTTTTGGACGAAGAGATCAAACCTGCATTGCAAGCTGATTCTTATATTTTGTTTTTTTAATTAATTTATTTTTTTATTGAAGGATGATTGCTTTACAGAATTTTGTTGTTTTCTGTCAAACCTCAACATGAATCAGCCATAGGTATACATATATCCCCTCCCTTTTGAACCTCCCTCCAATCTCTCTCCGCATCTCACCCCTCTAGATTGATAAAGCAGAAATAGATGTTTTTCTGGAACTCTCTTGCTTTTTTGATAATCCAGCGGATGTTGGCAATTTGACCTCTGGTTCCTCTGCCTTTTCTAAAACCAGCTTGAACATCTGGAAGTTCACAGTTCACGTATTACTGAAGCCTGCCTTGGAGAATTTTGAGCATTACTTTACTAGCGTGTGAGATGAGTGCAATTGTGTGGTAGTTTGAGCATCCTTTGGCATTGCCTTTCTTTGGGATTGGAATGAAAACTGACCTTTTCCAGTCCTGTGGCCACTGCTGAGTTTTCCAAATGTGCTGGCATATTGAGTGCAGCACTTTCACAGCATCATCTTTCAGGATTTGGAATAGCTCCACTGGAATTCCATCACCTCAACTAACTTTGTTCATAGTAATGCTTTCTAAGGCCCACTTGACTTCACATTCCAGGATGTCTGGCTCTAGGTCAGTGATCACACCATCGTGATTATCTGGGTCGTGAAGCTCTTTTTTGTACAGTTCTGTGTATTCTTGCCACCTCTTCTTAATATCTTCTGCTTCTGTTAGGTCCATACCATTTCTGTCCTTGATCGAGCCCATCTTTGCATGAAATGTTCCCTTGGTATCTCTCATTTTTTTGAAGAGATCTCTAATCTTTCCCATTCTGTTGTTTTCCTCTATTTCTTTGCATTGATTGCTGAGGAAGGCTTTCTTATCTCTCCGTGCTATTCTTTGGACCTCTGCATTTAGATGCTTGTATCTTTCCTTTTCTCCTTTGCTTTTCACTTCTCTTCTTTTCACAGCTATTTGTAAGGCCTCCCCAGACAGCCATTTTGCTTTTTTGCATTTCTTTTCCATGCGAATGGTCTTGATCCCAGTACAGTGTCACAAACCTCTGTCCATAGTTCCTCAGGCACTCTATTTATCAGATCTAGTCCCTTAAATCTATTTCTCCCTTCTAATGTATAATCATAAGGGATTTGATTTAGGTCATACCTGAATGGTCAAGTGGTTTTCCCTATTTTCTTCAATTTAAGTCTGATTTTGGCAATAAGGAGTTCATGATTTGAGCCACAGTCAGCTCCCAAGGAGTAAGCGTTGTTCCTTCCAAGGAGTAAGCATCTTTTAATTTCATGGCTGCAATCACCATCTGCAGTGATCTTGGAGCCCAGAAAAATAAAGTCAGCCACTGTTTCCACTGTTTTCCAATCTATTTGGCATGAAGTGATGGGACCAGATGCCATGATCTTAGTTTTCTGAATGTTGAGCTTTAAGCCAACTTTTTCCATCTCCTCTTTCACTTTCATCAAGAGGCTCTTTAGTTCTTCACTTTCTGCCATAGGGGTGGTGTCATCTGCATATCTGAGGTTATTAATATTTCTTCTGGCAGTCTTGATTCCAGCCTGTGCTTCCTGCAGCCCAGTGTTTCTTATGATGTATACTGAGATCCATCTCATCTAATGTATCATTTAAGACTTGTGGTTCCTTATTAAATTTCTGTTTTGATGATCTGTCCATTGGTGTGAGTAGGGGGTTAAAATCTCCTACTGTTATTGTGTTACTGTCAGTTTCTCCTTTTATGTCTGTTAGTGTTTGTCTTATGTATTGAGGTGCTTCTATGTTGGGTGCATAGATATTCACAATTGTTATGTTTTCCTCTTGGATTGATCCATTGATCATTATGTAGTATCCTTCCTTATCTTGTGTAACCTTCTTTGTTTTAAGGTCTATTTTGTCTGATATAAGGACTGCTACTCCAGCTTTCTTTTGCTTCCCATTTGCATGGAATATACTTTTCCATCCTCTCACTTTCAGTCTCTATATATCTTTAGGTCTGAAGTGGGTTTCTTGTAGACAGCATATACATGGGTCTTATTTTTGTATCCATTCAGCTAGTCTGTGTCTTTTGGTTGGAGCATTTAATCAATTTACACTTAAAGTAATTATTGACATATATGTTCCTATTACCATTTTCTTAATTCTTTGGGGTTGATTTTGTAGATCTTTTTTCTTCTCTTGTATCTCTTGACTATATAAGTCCCTTTAACATTTGTTGTAAAGCTGGTTTGGTGGTACTGAATTCTCTTAACTTTTCCCTGTCTGAAAAGATTTTTATTTCTCCATTAATTTTGAATGAGATTCTTGCCAGGAACAGTAATCTTGGTTGTAGATTTTCCCCTTTCAATACTTTAAATATATCCTGTCTTTCCCTTCTGGCCTGCAGAGTTTCTGCAGAAAGATCAGCTGTTAGGCATTTGGGGTTTCACTTGTATGTTACTTGTTGCTTCTCCATTGCTGCTTTTTAATATTCTTTGTGTTTAGTCTTTGTTAGTTTGATTAGTGTGTGTCTTGGTGTGTTTCTCCTTGGGTTTATCCTGTTTGGTACTCTTTGTGCCTCGTGGACTTGATTTACTATTTCCTGTTCAATGTTGGAGAAATTTTCAACTATAATCTCTTCAAAAATTTTCTCATACCCTTTCTTTTTCTCTTCTTCTGAGAACCCTGTAATTCAAATGTTGTTGCATTTGATATTGTCTCAGAGGTCTCTGAGACTATCCTCAGTTCTTTTCATTCTTTTTACTTTATTCTGCCCTTCAGAAGTTATTTCCACCATTTTATCTTACAGCTAACTGATTTATTCTTCTTCAGATATTCTACTATTGAGTATGTCTAGATTATTTTTAATTTCAGTAACTGTGTTGTTTGTCTCTGTATGTTTACTCTTTAATTCTTCTATGTCTTTATTAATTGATTCTTGCGTTTTGTCCATTTTGTCTTCAAGTTTTTTAAATCATCTTTACTATCATTATTCTGAATTCTTTTTCAAGTAGTTTGACTATTTCCTCTTCATTTATTTGGACTTCTGTTTTTCTATTTTGTTCCTTCATTTGTGTAGTACTTCTCTGCCTTTTCACTTTTTTAACTTATTGTGTGTGAAGTCACCTTTTCCCAGGCTTTAAGGTTGAATTCTTTCTTTCTTTTGGTTTCTGCCCTCCTAAGGCTGGCCCAGTGATTTGTGTAAACGTCGTATAGGGTGAGATTTGTGCTGAGTTTTTGTTTGTTTGTTTGTTTTTCCTCTGATTGGCAAGGCTGAGTGAGGTGGTTATCCTGTCTGCTGATGATTGGGTTTGTATTTTTGTTTTGTTTGTTGTTTAGATGAGGCATCCTGCACACAGTGCTACTGGCCATTGGGTGATGCCCGGTCTTGTATTCAAGTGGTTTCCTTTGTGTGAGTTCTTACTATTTGATACTCCCTAGGGTTAGTTCTCTGGTAGTCTAGGGTCTTGGAGTCAGTGCTCCCACTCCAAAGGCTTGATCTCTGGTCAGGAGTGAACATTCCACAAGTGGTTTGTTATGGCATTAAGTGAGATTAAAACAAATATCCAAAAATGAGAAACCAAAGATGAACCCCAGACAAATGGCAGTTACAAAATCAAGCAAGTAATAATGAAAATAATGAAATATGCACATATACATATACCCCCATGAGCAAAATCAAAACAGTCCAACAAAAATAAAGTACAGTAGATTGACCCAGTGAACAAAGGAAATAAAAAATTATATTTACCAGTTAAGAATACAACTAACTAAAGCACAAATGGAAAACAAAACTAATGTAAGGTGCCAAGTGGGGAATAAAGCAATGAAAACCAAACTAACAAATATGTTGAGAGGAAAGAAAAGAATGAAAGAATAGATATGGGAAGTTAAATAGAGGTAGATGAAGAAGATATATATATATTAAAGATTAACTGCAAGGGGAAAAGAACAGTAGAAAAGGCAAATAAAAGAATAAAGGTAGAAAAAAAGTAATAGGTTTAAAAAAATAAATAAAATTTTAAAAAAGAGAAAGTAATAATAAAAAAAAATACAGAAGAAAGAAAACAGGAAAAGGAAAACTCCACAGAACTGCAAAAGCCCAACGTAGAGGCAGATGTTTAAAACAAAAATAAAAAATGTGACTGAGTATACAGATATACATATACACCTATAAGCGAAATCAAAACAGTCCAACAAAAACAAAGTACAACAGACTGACCCAGTGAACAAAGGAAACCAGAAAGTCTACCTGCCAGTTAAGAACACAACTAAGTAAAGTACAAACTGCAAAACAAAATGAAAGCAAGGTACCAACAGGGGAATAAAGCAATGAAAATAAAACTAACATATTTTGAGAGGAAAGGAAGAAAAGAAAAGAAAGACTAGATATGCAAAACTAAACAGAGGTAGATAAAGAAGGTTTATATACATTAAAGGTTAACTGCAAGGGGTAAAGAACAGTAGGAAAGCAAACAAGGGAATAAATGTAGAAAAAATAATAGGTTAAAAATTAAAATTAAAAAAGAAAAAAAAAAAAAAAACCCACAGTACTGCAAAAGCCCAATGTAGAGACAGAAGTTTATAACAACAATAAAAAATGTGACTGAGAGAGGAAAAAAAAAGCTCAAATCTTAATTAGCTTTCATAGTGCCAATAAAATAGACAACAGAGGGGGGGAAAAAGGAAAAAAAATCAAAAAGAATCTACATACCAAGTCAAAATATAAGAATAATTAATAAATGTTTTTCTTGAGTCACTGCTGTCAGAGTCCTTTCCCTCCATGGGAGCCACAGTCCACCTCACCTCCCTAGGATGCCCTCTGATGCTGTGCTGGTCTCTCGACCTGCTGTGGGGGCAGCTCAGGTTCTAATCTGGTCCTGCTCCTGTGTGTTCTTGCTTCCAGTGTCCACAGCTGTCAGAACTAGTGTGTTTTCTTTTGTGGGAGCTCTCATTGCCCTTTTATATATTCCATAGACACAGTCTGCCTAGTTGATCATGTGGATTTAATCTGCAGCTTTTACAGCTGGTGGGAAGGTTTTGGGTCTTCTTCATTAGCTACATTGCCCCTGGGTTTCAATTGTGGTTTTATTTCCACCTCTGCATGTGGGTTGTCCACTGGGGTTTTCTCCTGAGGCTGCCCTGGAGGACTTGGGTTTGCCCCTGTGAGGTGTGGAGATGGTGCAGCTGCTTGGGTCACAGGGGTTCTGGCAGCACCAAGTACTCAGGAGGGTTGGCAGCTAGGACAGCAGGAAATACAGTGCTCTAGAAGGGTATGGCAACCAGTATTGGCCAATTTGCTCCAGTGTTCTTGCCTGGAGAACTGCCCTCCCTGACAGAGGAGCCTGGCAGGCCACAGTCTACAGGGTCGCAAAGAGTTGGACTTGACCGAAGTGACCCTGAGCACATAGACACAAGACTTTTTGCCTGTGGCAGCTCTGCCCCAGTGAGAGTTGAGTGTGAAGGTGGTGCAGCTGCTTGGCTTGCGGGGACCCTGGCGGCACCAAGTGCACAGGGACATGGACTGCCTCCACCGCAGGAGTTATGGCCCTCTCAGAGTCTTTTTTCCAGCCTCTTGTAGCTGACAATCAGAGGGCCTCTTTGGCCAGTCTTTATTTGTAGATCCGCCCATTCAAGCACTTAGAGGGCTCCCTTTCCTGGGGTCCTTCTCTGTTGTTCAGCTTGTCAGGCACTTAAAGTAACACCCTGGGTGGGGACCTGCTCTGTAGTTCAGTGCGTCAGGCGTTTGGTGGGCCAGTCTCTCTATTGCTTAGCTGCCGATTCTGGTGTGTGGGGGAGAGAGGCTGTGGTGCTGGCTTCACCCCGTATGCGTGACTCAGCAGTATTGCCTTGCTTCCATGGCTGCCTGGGTTTCCTCCAACAGGCATTTCCCACCACAGTCTCCTCCCTCACCTCCCCTCAGTCCATCTCTCCATGGTCAACAGAAGCCCTTGCCCTGGGATTTCTCTGTAATCCCTAAGCTCCAGCTCCCAGCTTCTGTGCCTTCCAGGGGACCTGCATCCCTGTCCAGGGTATATATGGCTGCGGCAAGGACTTTCTGATTCTCATCCCACTGGGGCTTCCCCAGATCAGCAGTTTCACTCTCAGCCTTAAATATTTCTCCTCTGACTCAGGCAATTGCCCTGCTGTGGGGATTGGACCCCTGCTTCAGTTCCCCCACCCGCCGAGGGCTGGTCTAAGCTACTAGCACTCCTGTTTCTCCCCCTAGTTCCTTCATCCTTCCAAGTTTTCGTGGTTCTATATATTCTTTTACACTGGTCAGGTACTACTGTCTGCTCTCAGCTGGTGTTCTGCATGCACTTCTGTGTCTGAAGGTGTATTCCTGATGTATCCATGAGAGATGTACTCCATGTCCACCTACTCCCCATCTTGTTCTGTCTACTTGCAGGTGGATTCTTTACCGCTAAGCCACTGGGGAAGTCCAGTCTGTCTTGTAAGTATGCTCAAAGACTTAAGGGAAAAGATAATTTAGAAACTATTAGAATAATATAATTAGAAATTTGGCAAAACTAATAGAATTATGTAAAGTTTAAAAATAAAATTAAAAAAATAAAAACAGAAAAAGAAAAAAAAAAGAAAATAGATTGGGGACCATAGAAGATAAACGAAAGTATCAAAAAACCATATTAAAATTCAGTAGTTTCACATATAATATTTGAGATAGAAATTTTGACAGGTGAATCTGACATCATATTGGATGCTGCTGAACAAGTTATTATTGAACATGTAGCCAGATAAAAATAATTCATACAATAAGAAAAAAAAAGAAAAATAATAGGGGCTGATCTAGGGCTACAGTAACCAATGATTTAGCATATGTGTAATTGTAGGTCCATAGGAAAGGAAAGAAAACTCAGTGAATGTGAGTTTGAGCAAGCTCTGGGAGATGCTGAAATACAGGGAAACCTGGCATGTTGCACTCCATGGGGTTGTAAAGTTGGACACTGAGCAACAGAACAATAACAACACAGAAAGGAACAGAAATATGTGAGTGAGAAAAAATATTTTGAATTATAATAGGCCTGTTATACTAAATTAAATTTCAAAAGTCAGTTTGCAAAGCCAAGAAGCTCAACTGCAATAAATACAAAGTGTAAATATGTTCAAACCAATAGAAATATGAAATACGAAACTAAGAAACCTTGGCATATTATAGTCATTTTGTTGGATGGAAAAGCTAAAGAGATAATCTCAAAAGCAGCAAAAGACAATTGACACATTTTATGCAGAAGAAAAATGATATAAATGATGGATGACTTTTCATCAAGAACAGAGATGCCAAAAGACATCTAAAGTGTGGAGAGGGAAAAGGAAAAAACTCTTCAAATTCCCCTTCTTCAAAAGTGAGAGGAAATATATACCTATTCAGCTAAAAAGTTAAAAAAAAAAAAAAAACCTTGAGAGAATTTATTGCAAGCAATATACAGACTGAAATAAATGCTAAAGAAAATTCCCAGGGACTAAAGGAAACTATACCATATGGGAATTAAGACCCAGATAAATGGAGGACACTGAAAATGATGAGTGGATGAATATAAAAGATTACTTTTTTGCATTGAAAGACAATTGGCGTATAATACAAATATAACATTTTATTGGGAATACTTATTTAGAGGTAAAGTATGTAAAAATAATGACACAAACTATTGGGAAAGTAGAATTTAATAGTATAAATCCTATAACATTTTACATAAATAATACCATGCCTAACTTAAAATGGACGCTATAAGGTAGAAGAGAACTAGGTATTAATACCTAAACAGTTTTTCTGTTTGCTTGTAAAGATGGGTAGCTCAAAAACATATAAAGAAATTAGAATCACTATTAAGTTAGCTCACTTAATCTAAACGAATGTGGGGAAGGAGGAACAAAGGAGAAAAGACAGACAACAAAGCTGGAAAACAAATAGCAAGATTGTAGACATTACGCCAAACCTACCAATGACTGCTTTGAATGCAAATGAAACTAAAATTTTCATGAAAAGGTAGAAAATTTCAGAAAAGGTACAAAAATCAAGCCCCAAATACATTCTGTACACATAGACGGCTCTAAACAGAAACAGAGAACTGTGAAGTGAAATTATTTGAAAATACTTTATGTAAAAGTTACTGCTATGCCTCCATTAATATCAGACTAGTTAGGTTTAAAAGCAAGTATTACCAGCATAAAGAGGAAATTAAATGACAAAATTAAGTAAGAAATAAGAAATCCACACTGGAAGTTATAATATTTTCTCAATGTTTGATGTAAAGAATTATAAATATACAGAAAGTCTGTATACAGTGTTAACCAGTGTGCATGGAGTATGTGTATGTGTAGCACCGAGGACTTACACACCTGTTTTAAGGGCCCATGGACTAGAAGCTACGATAAAACCTCATGTAGAGCCATAAGATACATCCAAAAAATATCGAGTACTGAGACATTGTGTATCTTTTTGCTTATTAAAATAGCTTTTCAAGAAACAAAAGCCCTAATTTGAAGTGTTGTGGATTCCCATGGCAAGTCCAATTTTAAGCTTGCTAAAATCCTGGAGTATAAAATTGCAACCCACTCCAGTATTTTTGCCTGGAAAATTCCATGAACAGAGGAGCCTGGTGGACTACAGTCCATGGGGTCACAAAGAGTGGGACATGACTTAGTGACTGAGTACACATGCACAAAGTTCTTAATATTTAATAATCGTCTCAAATCGGAACAAACCAGTTCCTGCATGTGCCACTAATAGTATGTATACTAAAGCTATATAGTATATACTATATGCTGTTATACATATTGCTCTTTACAGCATCGGACCTTGCTTCTATCACCAGTCACATCCACAACTGGGTATTGTTTTTGCTTTGGCTCCATCCCTTTATTCTTTCTGGAGTTATTTCTCCACTGATCTCCAGTAGCATATTGGGTACCTACCGACCTGGGGAGTTCCCCTTTCAGTATCCTATCATTTTGCCTTTTCATACTGTTCATGGGGTTCTCAAGGAAAGAATACTGAAGTGGTTTGCCATTCCCTTCTCCAGTGGACCACATTCTGTCAGACCTCTCCACCATGACCCGCCCGTCTTGGGTGGCCCTACAGGGCATGGCTTAGTTTCATTGAGTTAGAGCAGGTTATGGTCCATGTGATTAGATTGACTAGTTTTCTATGATTATGGTTTCAGTGCGTCTGCCCTCTGATGCCCTCTCCCAATATGTTACTGGAGACCAGTGGAGAAATAACTCCAGAAAGAATGAAGGGATGGAGCCAAAGCAAAAACAATACCCAGTTGTGGATGTGACTGGTGATAGAAGCAAGGTCCGATGCTGTAAAGCGCAATATTGCATAGGAACCTGCAATGTCAGGTCCATGAATCAAGGCAAATTGGAAGTGGTCCAACAGGAGACGGCAAGAGTGAATGTCAACATTCTAAGAATCAGCAAACTAAAGTGGACCGGAATGCGTTAAGTTAACGCAGATGACCATTATATCTACTACTGCAGGCAGAAATCCCTTAGAAGAAGTGGAGTAGCCATCATGGTCAACAAAAGAGTCCAAAATGCAGTACTTGGATGCAATCTCAAAAACGACAGAATGATCTCTGTTGGTTTCCAAGGCAAACCATTCAACATCACAGTAATCCAAGTCTGTGCCCCAACCAGTAATGCTAAAGAAGGTGAAGTTGAATGGTTCTATGAAGACCTACAAGATCTTCTAGAACTAATACCCAAAAAAGATGTCCTTCTCATTATAGGGGACTAGAATGCAAAAGTAGGAAGTCAAGAAACACCTGGAGTAACAGGCAAATTTGGCCTTGGAGTACAGAATGAAGCAGGGCAAAGGCTAACAGAGTTTTGCCAAGAGAATGCACTGGTCATACCAAACAGCCTATTCCAACAACACAAGAGAACACTCTACACATGGACATCACCAGATGGTCAACACCGAAATCAGATTGATTATATTCTTTACAGCCAAAGATGGAGAAGCTCTATACAGTCAGCAAAAACAAGACTGGGAGCTGACTGTGGCTCAGATCATGAACCCCTTATTGGCAAATTCAGATTGAAATTGAAGAAAGTAGGGAAACCACTAGACCATTCAGGTATGAACTAAATCAAATCCCTTATGATTATACACTAGAAGTGAGAAATAGATTTAAGGGCCTAGATCTGATAGACAGAGTGCTTGATGAACTATGGAATGAGGTTTGTGACATTGTATAGGAGACAGGGATCAAGACCATCCCCGTGGAAAAGAAATGCAAAAAAGCAAAATGGCTGTCTGGGGAGGCCTTACAAATAGCTGTGAAAAGAAGAGAAGCGAAAAACAAAGGAGAAAAGGAAAGATGTAAGCATTTGAATGCAGAGTTCCAAAGAATAGCAAGGAGAGATAAAGCCTTCCTCAGTGATCAATGCAAACAAATGGAGGAAAACAACAGAATGGGAAAGATTAGAGATCTCTTCAAGAAAATTAGAGATACCAAGGGAACATTTCATGCAAAGATGGGCTCGATCAAGGACAGAAATGGTATGGACCTAACAGAAGCAGAAGATATTAAGAAGAGGTGGCAAGAATACACAGAAGAACTGTACAAAAAAGATCTTCACAACCACAATAATCACGATGGTGTGATCACTCACCTAGAGCCAGACATCCTGGAATGTGAAGTCAAGTGGGCCTTAGAAAGCATCACTATGAACAAAGCTAGTGGAGGTGATGGAATTCCAGTTGAGCTATTCCAAATCCTGAAAGATGATGCTGTGAAAGTGCTGCACTCAATATGCCAGCAAATTTGGAAAACTCAGCAGTGGCCACAGGACTGGAAAAGGTCCGTTTTCATTCCAATCCCAAAGAAAGGCAATGCCAAAGAATGCTCAAACTACTGCACAATTGCACTCATCTCACACGCTAGTAAAGTAACGGTCAAAATTCTCCAAGCCAGGCTTCAGCAATACATGAACCGTGAACTTCCTGATGTTCAAGCCAGTTTTAGAAAAGGCAGAGGAACCAGAGATCAGATTGCCAACATCTGCTGGATCATGGAAAAAGCAAGAGAGTTCCAGAAAACCATCTATTTCTGCTTTATTGACTATGCCAAAGCCTTTGACTGTGTGGATCACAATAAACTGTGGAAAATTCTTCAAGAGATGGGAATACCAGACCACCTGACCTGCTTCTTGAGAAATTTGTATGCAGGTCAGGAAGCAACAGTTAGAACTGGACATGGAACAACACACTGGTTCCAAATAGGAAAAGGAGTATGTCAAGGCTGTATATTGTCACCCTGCTTATTTAACTTATATGCAGAGTACATCATGAGAAATGCTGGGCTGGAAGGAAGAAGCACAAGCTGGAATCAAGATTGCCGGGAGAAATATCAATAACCTCAGATATGCAGATGACACCACCCTTATGGCAGAAAGTGAAGAGGAACTAAAAAGCCTCTTGATGAAAGTGAAAGTGGAGAGTGAAAAAGTTGGCTTAAAGCTCAACATTCAGAAAACGAAGATCATGGCATCTGGTCCCATCACTTAATGGAAAATAGATGGGGAAACAGTGTAAACAATGTCAGACTTTAGTTTTTTTGGCTCCAAAATCACTGCGGATGGTGACTGCAGCCATGAAATTAAAAGACACTTACTCCTTGGAATGTTAGTTATGATCAATCTAGATAGCATAATCAAAAGCAGAGACATTACTTTGCCAACAAAGGTCAGTCTAGTCCAGGCTATGGTTTTTCCTGTGGTCATGTATTGATGTGAGAGTTGGACTGTGAAGAAAGCTGAGCACGGAAGAATTGATGCTTTTGAACTGTGGTGTTGGAGAAGACTCCTGAGAGCCCCTTGGACTGCAAGGAGATCAGCCAGTCCATTCTAATGGAGATAAGTCCTGGGTGTTCTTCGGAAGAAATGATGTAAAGCTGAAACTCCAGTACTTTGGCCACCTCATGTGAAGAGTTGACTCTTTGGAAAATACCCTGATGCTGGGAGGGATTGGCGGCAGGAGGAGAAGGGGATGACGGAGGATGAGATGGCTGGATGGCATCACCGACTCGATGAACGTGAGTTTGAGCGAACTTCAGGCGTTGGTGATGGACAGGGAGGCCTGGTGTGCTGCGATTCATGGGGTCGCAAAGAGTTGGACATGACTGAGCGACTGAACTGAACTGAACTGTTATACATATTATATAACAAAACTAAATCATAAATCAACACAATATAGCAAAACTAAAAAAAACAAGAAGATATGTAAAAAGGATAGAAATAACTGGAAACTTCAAAGATGCATTGATAAATCAGCTCTAGATCAAAATGAAAGGAGAAGAGATTCATTAAGTATTTTGAACTAAAACATAATGAAACTTATAACAAATATGGACAATAACTAAATGTTGATAAAAATGTATAGTTTGAAAAGTCCATATTAAAAACCCAAATCATATAAAATCATTTATTTCTACTTTAAGAAGTTAGAAGAAAGAGTAAGCAAATCAATTAGTATATTGTAATTAAAGTAATTAGAAGGAAATAAATAGAAAAGAGGAGAACTGAAAGAAACAGAAAATGGGAATATCATAGAAAAAATTTTTAAAAAGCTTATTTAAGGAGGCCAGAAATGCTGTCATTCTAAAAGTTCTACAAGAACATTGCAAGGGAAGAAATGATAAATAAAGATCTTTTATGAAGTTAGACAAAAAAAAATGCATTATAAAATATTAGCAAGTCTAATCAAACCATATGTAGAACTGCTAATATACCAAGTAGAAAGCATTGCAAGAAGACAACATTGGTTTAACATTTTAAAATTAGTCAATTCAACATAAAGTAGTTAATTAACAACATACAGTAGAAAAATCATATATGTAAATAAATGCTGAAACATTACTTGACAAAATTGAACTTACTCATGATAATACTCTAGGAATAGAAGAAAACTTCTTCAGCCTGATAAATAGCATCTACAAAATAACTCTTGCTATAATAATCATGAAGGCAAATTACTGAACATGTCCCCATTAAAATGAGGTGTAAGTCAAGTATATCCCCTTCTCATCTCTTCTATTCAACAATATACTTGAGGTTATGGCCAGTGCAATAAGGAATGGAAAAGAAATACAAAATAAAAAGTTTATGAAAGGAGACAATAAAATAAAGATAAAATAAAAATAGAAAGACAATAAAATTGTCTTTGCAAATGATGTATATATTCACATAGAAGATGGTAAGGCACTTACAAATAGATTTCTTTTTTTTTAATTTAATTTTATTTTTAAACTTTACATAATTGTATTAGTTTTGCCAAATATCAAAATGAATCCGCCACAGGTATACGTGTGTTCCCCATCCTGAACCCTCCTCCCTCCTCCCTCCCCATACCATCCCTCTGGGTCGTCCCAGTGCACTAGCCCCAAGCATCCAGTATCGTGCATTGAACCTGGACTGGCATCTCGTTTCATACATGATATTTTACATGTTTCAATGCCATTCTCCCAAATCTTCCCACCCTCTCCCTCTCCCACAGAGTCCATAAGACTGTTCTATACATCAGTGTCTCTTTTGCTGTCTCGTACACAGGGTTATTGTTACCATCTTTCTAAATTCCATATATATGCGTTAGTATACTGTATTGGTGTTTTTCCTTCTGGCTTACTTCACTCTGTATAATAGGCTCCAGTTTCATCCACCTCATTAGGACTGATTCCAATGTATTCTTTTTAATGGCTGAGTAGTACTCCATTGTGTATATGTACCATAGCTTTCTTATCCATTCATCTGCTGATGGACATCTAGGTTGCTTCCATGTCCTTGCTATTATAAACAGTCCTGGCTATTATAAATAGATGTCTATAGCTGATAAACAACCGTACAACAATATGTATATTTATTTATGCTGACAACAAATTAAAAATAATGTGAGTGTTGATTTATAGCAAGCATGAATATGCATAAATACCTAGAAATAAAATTAACAAAAATGCAAAACCTCAATATTGAAAATTACAAAACTGTGAAACATTGATGAAGCAACTAAAGACCTCAATAAATGGGGAGATACACCATGGCCATAAATTGGGAAAACCCAGTTTTTTAAAAATCACTCTCCCTAATTGATATATAGATATAGTAAAATTCCTATCAAAATTATAGAGAAATTAAGAAACCTGTGAAAAAATTACATGGAGCACCTAGTACTTTAACTTTTTCACTTCACTTTTAGTGAACAGAGTAAAGGCAGAAAATTCTTTGAGTTTCCTGTCTGAAACCAACTTGTGTGAATTTAAGCAAAGTGTTTAATTTCTCTGAGTTTCAGTTTTCCTTTTTTTAAATTGAATAATATAAAATGGATGTATTGACACTTAAATTAGAAAATACATATAAAGTGCCACTATTATATATAAAGGGATCCAATAAATTATAACACTAGGTTTATATATATGTGTATATATATATATGTGTATATATATATATTTTTTTTGTCTGAAAGTCTTTAGCTGAGCTTAAATCCTTACTGGTGAGTATAAGAAAAAGGATCTTGGTGTAAATGCTAACTTATTGCTTTGGGGCATCACTTTGCTGCTCTATAAAACATGGGGGTTGTATGGTCTCCAGGGTACCTCTCCAGCTTTCATATCTTAAGAGTTTAAATGCATTTAAAACTGCCTTCTGAAGACTTGGAGAGTGAGTTATAGATTATTTCTCCAGGGTCCTATGGCAAGACTGTTTCAGAGTCAGCATTTGAACGCGGTGGCCCTCTTTCAAGTCAAAGTTAAGACCTCATCCTTTCTCCAGCTTTTACAGCATCCACAGGAAATGGCTGCAGAGTTGCTTAATCTCCTAATGAACCAAACACAAAAGCTCAATATATTAATGTTCAGTTTCCTCCTGTGGCCCCCAAACTTTCTTTCTCTTATAAATGGGCAAAGTCTCGCTCACTGTTTTGGTCTGAATTAGTCTGTTTTGTCATGGTCCTAAAAGTATTATAAACACATCTTTTCTGTCTTCCTCACATTTTTTATAGTTGAGTTGAAAGCGTTAATTTCAAAGTTGACGTGTATGCCTTAAAAAAAACAGAGCTGATTGAGTGATTTTCCCCTTGAGTGCTTAAGTTCCTGTGCCTCATGCCAAGAGCATTCACAGCTCTGAAATTGTAGGAAGGGATTGCTGCAGTCTTACACATTTAATAGGCTCTATGTCCACAGGGCTGAACCATTCCCTCATTAGGTGTAAACAGCTTTAAATTGGTATTCTAAATATCTCACAGTTCCCCATGAGACGGTTTGGTTGCTTTATGTGTGTGTGAAAATAATTAGTATTTTAAGTATCACAACTTCAGACTCCTGTTAGAGATGACATAATCACATCTCTCCTATTCCTGCAGTGTAATCAGAGGTGTTGTTTAGTAAGATGCTTTTGTCTGGTTGCTAGGGGATGATCCTAACAGTTTCGTCTGGATATGATGGTTCATAATGCAGATATTTTCATATATTTTGCCATTCCATCACACATGGAATGTCTTTCTATTTGTTAAAATTTGAACTTAATTCTTCCTCAGTTTTTCAGTTCTCTGACTCAGAGTTATTTCAAAGAAGCTTTACTCAACAGCTCAAACCACCTGAATCTGAGCCTGAGACTGGTTGTTATGGTGTGTGTGTGTGTGTGATGGTGGTGGTGGGGAAAATTCATTGATTCTATTTTGCTACTGTTTTGAGGAATATTTGGTGTGTCACCTCTTTAGTGAGTTTTGTTTGTCCTTTTTATCTAACATTTCACACTTCTTGAAATAAAGTGGCTTAAAATATCTTACTATCTTTTGAATTGCTGCAGAATTCCTAGAGATGTCCTATTTATTTATTTATTTATTTATTTTGCAATTTCTGGTTTTGCCTTTCCTATTTTTTTGTGTCTCATCAGAGTTTTGTCAGTTTTTAAAAAAGATTTTCTCCATTGCTTTTGTTGTTACCAGTTATTCTAACACACAGAGTCTTGTTTACTTGTGCTTGGATATCTTTGACTATGTATTGATTTGGAAAATAATTTTCAGAGATAATTTGAGGCTGAAGATGCAGATTTTTATTTTATTCTGCCCTCTGGTGTTGGGCAGGGGTGTGGGATGCTGAGAGTCTAGGCAATCTGCAATTGCTACATGGTAAATTCTCTGGACCAGTCAGTGGACACAATTTGGTGGTATACGCTCACTCAAGCACACATTTACTTCTGGTTCTCTTTCACTGTATCAATTAGGAGTAAGGAAAACAAATGCTACTCTGATGATTTAAGAGAAATCCGTCCTCATAAAGCCATCGTCGTCAGAAGGGCTGGGGCAACCATAGGGAAAGCAGGACCTGCGTTGCATGTGGAAATCAGGAAGTGTCAGGACTCCCTGGACACTGTTATGAGTGACCTAAGTCGCCTGCAGCAAAGATGTAGGTACTTTCTGGGAAAAGCCTCGCAGCTCTTGGGACTCTGGTATAGACATTCTTTCTGCTGATTTGACAGAATCTAAAATGGACCCCTACTGGATGAGATTCTTGGAAAGGAAATCTCCAGGTTTCCTGACTCTAAAATACAGAGAAGAATGCAGAAAGGAATGAGGATGAATATTGCACACCAAAAGAAAGTCAGAACCCAACATCTAGCACACTTACAATTGAGGGTGATCCTCCCAGGCACCCAGTTAACTGGTTCCATATCATGATTCTTTCTAACTAGTTGCTTTCAATTTCTCTTACCCTGTTAAGTCCTCAGATTCTTTCTGGTTTCACTGATGTTTCTTCAGGAAAGGCAATTGCCTTCAATGCAAAAGAGAGGTGGGATTTACTCTCAGTTATGCCTCAGTTTTTCTGAGATTTGATTTCATAAATTTACCTATTCCTATAGCTCTTTGATGTTTTTACCTTTTTAAAAAGTTTTTCTCAATGGGAATGCTAATATGAGTCATGCATTTGCTTTACAAGTAGTGAAAGCCCTGCATTCTCTTTTTAAAGAGAGAAATACTATTCGTTAATAGAAGGAGGAAGTCTAACCATGTTTAATCATCCTCTCAAATAGGTTAAAATGAAGAGAACATGAAAGTGATGATGCTAAATACATTTTGGAGTTGAGAAGTCTCAATTGAAAATTGAGTCCAGTATAGGAATACTGAAGAGTTTTGTTTTAATGAGCTCAGAATCTGGCGTTTTTTGTTTTTGCTTTTTTTTGAGATGGAAGTGATCCAGATACCTTCATTCAGCTTATTTTCTTCTTTAAAAGATGTTTCCCCAAAACTTCAAAATGAAAAGCAAATGATGAGGAAAGAGATGGTAATAATAAAAGATGGTTGAGATTGGACTTTGCCAGAAAAAAATAATCCAACTATATAGTAGAACAAAATTACTTTAAACATAAGACAATCTTACCCTTGGGCAGTCTGAAGAATCAAGCTGTCATTACACAAACCTCTTTGAAGAATGGCACACAAATATATGATGCTTTGTGCCTAGAGCAGTTCCCAAAAACATTTTAGAGCTTCCAGAAGAGTCATGAGAAAAAAATCATTGCACATTGAACCACATAGTTTCAATGCCAAATAGTTCCCAAAGCTGCATCATTTACAGCCAAAAGGAAACTTTAAATCTTCACAGAATCTGGTTCATTACCAAGAAAAAAATCCTCATGCCTAAAATAGTTCTGATTTTTAAAAATTCAGCCTACACAGAAAATGTCGATGATGAGTGTAAGACTCTGCAATATTGCATGCTATAGATATCCTGTTCAGGAATGCTCCAGCACATTGAAAACAGCTTTTCCTTTTTTAGTCTAGCTGTGTGTTTTTTGTAAAGTGAAGTGCTAAAATTCACTGCCCTAGAATCTTATATCTCTTTTCAAGACATACATTACTCTGCTAAAAAATATCTAATGTATAATTTTAAAAAAGTAAGAGATGAAAGAGTCGGCTCTGGAGAACAGAGTTTCCTTCAAAATTAAAGATATGAAATTAGTGGAAATGTGTTCAATGTGTCATTTAACAGATATCTGTGAACTGCCTACTATGTTAATGCCATCGTCTGCTGCTGCTGCTAAGTCACTTCAGTTGTGTCCGACTCTGTGCGACCCCAGAGACGGTAGCCCACCAGGCTTCCCCGTCCCTGGGATTCTCCAGGCAAGAACACTGGACTGGGTTGCCATTTCCTTCTCCAATGCATGAAAGTGAAAAGTGAAAGTGAAGTCTCTCAGTTGTGTGTGACTCTTAGTGACCCCATGGACTGCAGCTCACCAGGCTCCTCCGTCCATGGGATTTTCCAGGCAAGAGTACTGGAGAGGGGTGCCACTGCCTTCTCCCAATGTCTACGCTGTGCTAAAGAAATGGAACTTGACACCCAGAAGGGAAATAGCACCGACTCTACAGCTACTTGCTTCTGTGCTTACATATTTGGGGAAATTGCAAAGTGTAATGGGATGTATAAATGCGGAACCTGACCCAAACTTGAGGAATAAAGTTTTATGTGAAGAAATGATGCATGTTCTGAAATCTGAATGATGAGAGGTCCATTCTGGTCAAAGAGTGCAGGGGTGGGAAAAGTAAGCTGAAAGCACAGCATGTGCAGTGGGACACTCAAATTACATTCATTTGGCTAAAATAATGTTTTATTTTCTCTTTAAAAAATTTTTACAACTATAATGCTGGTGATGGTTTAGTCCCTAAGTCATGTTGAACTCTTGCGACCCATCAGGCTTTTCTGTCCATGAGATTTTGTGAACAAGATTTCGGGAATGGGTTGCCATTTCCTTCTCCAATTTTACAACTTTATTAAGGCATAACTGACAGATGAAAAATTGCACATTTAATGTATACATTCTGATGCACTTGGACATAGGCATGTATCAGTGATAGCATCACCACTATGAAGGTACCAAGCATGTCCATCATCTCTTAAAAGTTTCCTGTGTCCCTTTGCTGTATGTGTGTGTATGTGCATGTGAAGAACATGCAATATGAAATCTACTCTCTTTGTAAATTTTCAAATGCATGCTATGGTCTGAAAGTTTATTGTTGTTGTTGTTCAGCTGCCAAGTCATGTCTGACTCTGTGACTCCATGAACTGTAGCACATCAGGCTTTCCTGTCCTCTAACTCCCAGAGTTTGCTCAAACTCATGTCCATTGAGTCAGTAATGTCATCCAACCATCTCATCCCTTGTTGCCCCCTTCTCCTCTTGCCCTCACTCTTGCAAGTATTTTCTCCTGTTCTGTACATTGCCTTTTCACTTCATTGTCAGCTTCCCTTGCTGTGCAGAAACTTCTTAGTTTGATGTCATTTTTCTTGATAGTTTTGCTTTTTGTTGCCTGGACTTTTGATGTCATATCCAAAAGAAATCACTGCCCAGACCAATGTCAAGAAGCTTTTTCTCTATGTTTGCTTCTAGGAGTTTTATAGTTTCAAGTCTTATAGTTTCAATTAAATCTGATAAAGAAATCTTGAGAAAGTTTAATGAGGTGAATTGGGACCAGACCATGAAAAAAACTTATAAATATGTGATTCCTTTTATGCTATGTTCTGAGAGCTTTTGAAAACCATAAAGGATTTTCAAGGAAGGGAGAACATATTCAGATGCACCTGAGAAATAGCCATCATATATGGCGGATTATTAGATAGACACAGAGCCAGAACTAGGAACCCCAGCCAGGAGGCACTTCACCAGTGTAGCAAAAAGTTACTGTGTTTGAACTAGAGTGGAGACAATTGGAATGAAAAAAAAAAAAAGATGGAATCTAGTAACCTTTAGGAGATGGAACCATTAGGGTTGATGGTCACTGGGTCTGCTGGATTCCAGAATAACTATTTCTGAGCTGATTACTATGTGGAGATTGTGGATGTGAGGCAAAAGACGAGGAGCAAAGCTTTGGGGGATAAAGTGGGAAGTTAGGTTTTTAGATTATGACTTTGAGTTTTCTATGAAGAGGCAAGGTAAGAATAAAGGCAGCAGCTACACACATGAGTGTGAATTCCAGGCAGGAAGTCAGCAATGAAACCACAAATTTGGAACCAAGGGGACTGTGAATCACAGAACTGACTACAGAAATAGATGTGGGTACTCAGAAAGTGTAGAAAGAGGCTTTAGTACAGAACCCGTAGCAACACTCTTCTGTGAGAAATGGTCCTAGAAGAGTAACCAGAAAGGAGGCCCAGTGAGAAGGATGCTTTTCCTGTCTTACAGCAGATGGATGAAAAATTTGCATCTAAAACCGGGATCTCTCCAGTATTCCTTACACTTTCTCATGCTAGCCCCAGTGAACCTGCTCTTGAACAAGAAATTTACGTAAACAGGAAGACCATGCATATCTGATAAAAGAGGATGACCCAACAGATCAACCAAGCTGCCCTTTGAAACCAGTGACTGAGAGAATGACTCTTGGTACTCAATGAACATGAATTTTAGCAAACTTCCAGAGATAGTGGAGGACAGAGGAGTCTGGCATGCTGCAGTCCATGGGGCCGCAAAGAGTTGTACAGGACTTAGTGACTGAATAACAATAACAAAAGTCTCCTTGAGTTGAGTCTTCTTACTTGTTATAAAAGCACTCATTATATCTACCTGAATTGGTCACCGTGAAGTTTAAACAAGATAATCACGTGAAAGTACCCACTACATGGTTACAATACAGATGCAACCTGTGTTAAAACTGTATCTACAGTAAAAGGAAAGACATTTGGAATTGATCTTTCTATAACCATCCCCCACTGGCTCAGAAGGTAAAGAATTTGCCTGCAGTGCAGGAGACACAGGTTCAATCCCTGGGTCGGAAAGATCCCCTGGAGAAGGGAATGGCTACCATCTCCAGTATTTTTGCCTGGAGAATTCCATGGACAGAGGAGCCTGGTGGGCTACAGTCCATGGGGTCACAAGGAGTTGGACACGACTGAGCAACTAACACTTTGACTACTCTGTCACCGCACAATAGTATTCAAATGCATTGACAGATGTTGTTGAAATACAGAAAGATTTTCTATTGGAATGGGAAGTTACATTTCCCGAGTCAGCCCAGAGAACAAAGAAATAAACAGGGAGGAGGAAACACCATGGCCAAGGTCAGAGAAGGGGAGCATGGATGAAGTCAACCCAAGCTCCTCAGAATTCCAGGGCTGCTCTGCCTATCTGGCCACCATCACCGAAAGCAACAGGAGCCATGGGATGGCAAAGGTGGCCTTCTGAAGGGCAGAGGAGACCAGCTGCCACTGGACGCTGAACTGAAGGCCTCGCGTGGATCCCATGGGCAGAGGGTGCTCCAAGCAGCCACGCCCTAGCCCAGCAGGTTCATCAGTTTCCTCACCCTGGTTTGTGTTACAGAATCATTGCAAACATTGTTGGTATTACCATTATTTTCCACTTAGTTTGATATGAATAAGTATGGCTAGAAGTGATTCTTTTAGTGGTTTTATGAATTCCCTGTTCCTTTCGTAGCACAGGCACAGCATCTTTGGCTGAGGTCACCAAGGTGCACTCTATGATCCCAGAAAAATGAAGACTAGCTGTCTCATCACCAGCTGACTGGCAGTGATCAAGTCTAAGTCCTAGTTTCAAGAAAATAGAATTTACAGTTTATGAACTGAACTTGTTATTGGTTCTTACCATAAACTGAAGATAGATTATTAAAATGAACACATGAAATTTATAAAATTGCTAAAGAAAGAAAAAAACCACCCATTGAGTCCACGTTTCTCTTCCTTGACGTAGTAAACAGAACTCTTGGGCAGAGAACCAGGTATCTCTGGGTTTTAAGAATTTTAACACAAGCAGATGGTGAATTTGGGACTGGTGGAATAATTTTCCATGGACATCTGATGAATCATCATGGTCTTGATGGAAGATGTTCTCTAGGAAAGCTCCTTAGAACTCTGTCCTTTTCCTTATATTACTTAATTAAAAATATGATGTAGGTTATTCAGCAAATAATTTTAGAGCTGATTTTTATACACTCTTCAGTTTGCTGAGCACTGGCTATTTGAAAGTGAATAAGTAATAGTTCTGAACTTCAGATATCTCATAGTTTATTGGTTTTATTAAAAGTGGACTGCACAAATGCAGAGATGTTAAATATTTGGAATAACACATGTTGAATATATTACTAGCAGTAATCAAAGCAATGCAAATGAGAACAAGAGTTTTTTTGGTTTAACAACTTTTCCTAGCCTGCATCTTTTATCTTAATAGCATTATGGCAAAAAAATAGTATTATATAACATCATGTGGAGCATCTCATTAAAAACTGGTCTGTGAATGTTCAAATGGAGACATGTTATCATACTATTATTGTCATTTAGATAAAGGATTTCAATTATTTGCTTAAGAAGCTAATCAGGATCAAAGCAAATGATACCCTTTTTGAAAGACCAGCTCATGGCAGTAAACTTGATACAAAGTTTTAGGCTGTTTTGAGTGTGATCTTAATGTCCCTGGTCCTCCATCAGAAATTGGGAAAGGGAGGGGGAGAAGAAGAGGGAGAGAGAGGCTGAAAAGGAGGGGGAGACGGGTGGGGGAGGGGAGAGGGAGGTGGGGGAGGGGAAAGGGAGGGGGAGGGGAGAAGCCACATGTCGCCTTTCACATCTTTGGTGCTCCAGCTCTTGCATCACTCAGTGAGAAGCCACGTTTAGCTGTTTATTATTATTATTTTTATTCTATGGTCATGACATTAAGCTACAGACACACTCACTAACCCCTGAGCTCCAGCTCAGCGTGGTGTCAGTGTCGCGTTGTCCTTTGTTACTTTCTCCAGTGTGTTTTTCCAGCACTCCTAAATTATGGAGAGAATGAATGAGGCTGGGTCCAATATACAAACCTCTGTTTTTATGAATGAAACAAAATGTCTGTGAGTGAATCGGCTGTCTCTGACTAGACTAGGTATTTCACAAGCTTTCTCGTCTGATTTGTTAGTAATTGATTTTACCAACTCGGCTGCTTTGCTTTCTGTGTCCCAAGACGGTCTGTTAGGGCTTGATTTGCCAAAGATGGTCCTGAAGTGCTTAAAAAGAAAATCAGAGGAAGTTGAGCTTTAGAATTTGAATTCCACTGGAGTTTTCACTGAAATATGAGCACACTTTCCCCTGGGACCAGGCGCATTTAGCTCAGGCCCGCCTGCTGCCTCCAGCGAGCATGCCCGGCCTTCAGGTCCCGCCCCACCTGCATCTTCTCCAGACCTCACGGATGTTCTGGGACAGGGTGTGGAAACGGATCACTTCCTCGCTTACTGTTTTTCTGAGACCATTCTTTATTTCCCTGACTCTAAATGTCAGAAACATTTTTCCTACATCTAAGGGGAAAAAGCATCCCCATGGTTGTCCAAAAGAAAAAAAACCCAAACAAAAAAACCCTCCTTTAATTTTATACTGGGGAATCTCAAAGGGAAAACTTTGCTCTGTTTCTGTGTGATGTTGTTGGCAAAGAGGGGTCAGGTGAGACCTTCCTCCAGGGCAGGGACAAAGGTGCTCCTCACAGGAGGCTGGGCTCCGTCTCCTGGCAGTGAGAGGAGCTGCCAATCATTTGTCCACCTGCTTGGGTCCAGGCCTTCTCTACCGGTTAAGTAGGCCCTGGGCACTTTGAAATGTGGGTTATTTAAATATTGAATCTTCTGACAATACTGCCATCACTTTTTTTCTGTAGCGGAAACTGGAGTTAAGGGTTTAGATATATTCCCACGATCAGAGTTTGCAAGTTGAAGAACTGGGAAAGGAGCCCAGGTTTTTCTGACTCCAGAGCCTGTGTGCCGTGTGCCCCTCAGATTCGCTGATGACAGCGTCTTCTGTCATGATCTGAGGGCTGGCACTTGCTCTGCCTGCATGGTTCTTGCAAGAATCTTTACCAGTATTAACCAGCAGTGATACAGCTCTCTCCCATTCTTTTACTCTATAAATGTTGGATTTTATTTTGTTGTTTTGTGGTGCCCTTTTTAGAAAGCATGGATGTTAGGGAATGGTTAAAGAGATATTGCAGTGAGTAGCTGCCCCTTCTGAATACTCTTTCCACACACACACACACACACACACACACACACACACACACACAGACATGCATGTACACACACATACACACATGACATAAAGAGTTCTTCCGTGGTTTCTGGTGATGAAAGGAAATTGTTACAGTTAAATGAGAAATTAACTAATGTTACTAAATTTAGGGCTTTTCCATGTGTCTGTTTTACTTTGGATATATACAACTAGCAAAACAAAATTCTTATTAATATAGCATCTAAATATTATTAGAGTCCTCAAATATTATGATACCAACATTTGGATGGAAAATTGTTCCACATGGCGGGATGAAGGGAATTTTAATGGTATTTTGCAAGGATTCATGGTCATTGCCAAATTATACATGGGGCTCATTGCCCTGAGTTTCCTTGTGGAGCAGAAAGCACACATCATGTGGCAGGCACGTGTTTTCAGTTCAGTTCAGTTCAGTCGCTCAGTTGTGTCCAACTCTTTGCAAGTCCATGAACCGCAGCAAGCCAGGCCTCCCTATCCATCGCCAACTTCTGCAGTCCACCCAAACCCATGTCCATTGAATTCATGATACCATCCAACCACCTCATCTTCTGTCATCCCCTTCTCCTCCTGCCCTCAATCTTTCCCAGCATCAGGGTCTTTTCAAATGAGTCAGCTCTTCCCATCAGGTGGCCAAAGTATTGGAGTTTCAGCTTCAACATCAGTCTCTCCAATGAACACCCAGGACTGATCTCCTTTAGGATGGACTGGTTGGATCTCCTTGCAGTCCAAGGGACTCTCAAGAGTCTTCTCCAACACCACAGTTCAAAAGCATCAATTCTTTGGCTCTCAGTTTTCTTTATAGTCCAACTCTCACATCCATACATGACCACTGGAAAAACCGTAGTCTTGACTAGACAGACCTTTGTTGGCAAAGTAATGTCTCTGCTTTTTAATATGCTGTCTAGATTAGTCATAACTTTCCTTCCAAGGAGTAAGTGTCTTTTAATTTCATGGCTGCAATCACCATCCACAGTGATTTTGGAGCCCAAAAAATAAAGTCTGCCACTGTTTCTCCATCTATTTTCCATGAAGTGATGGGACCGGATGCCATGATCTTAGTTTTCTGAATGTTGAGCTTTAAGCCAACTTTTTCACTCTCCTCTTTCACTTTCATCACGAGGCTCTTTAGTTCTTCTTCACTTTCTGCCATAAGGGTGGTGTCATCTGCCTGTCTGAGGTTATTGATATTTCTCCCGGCAATCTTGATTCCAGCTTGTGCTTCCTCCAGCCCAGCGTTTCTCATGATGTACTCTGCATATAAGTTAAATAAGCAGGGTGACAATATACAGCCTTGACGTACTCCTTTTCCTATTTGGAACCAGTGTGTTGTTCCATGTCCAGTTCTAACTGTTGCTTCCTGACCTGCATACAGGTTTCTCAAGAGGCAGGTCAGGTGGTCTGGTATTCCCATCTCTTGAAGAGTTTTCCACAGTTTATTGTGATCCACACAGTCAAAGGCTTTGGCATAGTCAATAAAGCAGAAATTGATGTTTTTCTAGAACTCTCTTGCTTTTTCAGTGATCCAGTGGATCACTGTGGCAATTTGATCCCTGGTTCCTCTGCCTTTTCTAAAGCCAGCTTGAACATCTGGAAGTTCACAGTTCACATATTACTGAAGCCTGGCTTGGAGAATTTTGAGCATTACTTTACTAGCGTGTGAGATGAGTGCAGTTGTGTGGTAGTTTGAGCATTCTTTGGCATTACTTTTCTTTGGGATTGCAATGAAAACTGACCTTTTCCAGTCCTGTGGCCACTGCTGAGTTTTCCATATTTTCTGGCATATTGAGTGGTATTTGCAAAACCAACACAAATTCTCCTAATTAGTGCTGGGCATTTTGTATCTTTGACTTAAATATGGGAAGCTAAAAATACTTTTTTAAAGATAAAAAAGTGGAAATATGTGCCCTTCGAAAACCATTATGTAATGCTTAAGACATGACAAAAGTAATGTTTTAAAAGAAATTTGATGTAATTAATGTAAACCAAGTAGGAAAAGGGGACTATACATCATACTAGCAGGTAAGTCAGTAAAAAACAATAACAACAACAACAAAAGCTGAAAACAAGAACCTTGTCTTTGCAACACACAAAATACACATATCTCCTCAGTACACACATATACACACATACACACACACACCCACCCAATTTAGTAGTAATCAATTCATTGTACAGGACCTGGGTCTGCTCAGAACACTTCTGTGGTATGAGACAAGTTTGGTTTTGGTCAGTCTTTTAAACCTTCCTCTGTACAAATGGTGAATCAGGTAACTCTGCTACACTCTTTGAAGTGAAATACTCACAATGATGGTTGGATTGTGGTGGTTTTATTTGATAAGAATTTTTATGACTCTAGAGGAATGCTCTAAAGGGGGAAAAAAAAAAGCACTAATGTTCCTTTATCTGCTTCAGACAGTGTGATGGCCTTGTCTACTTGAATTCACTTGGAATTATCCACTTGAGTTCACTTTCTTGTTTTTCCAGTAGGTCAGTGGTGGGTTCCCTAGACCAGCAGAGTTAGCTATACAACTGTGGAGAGTTCCAAGAAGTCTCACTTTGGGCATACTTTCCTTGAAGTTTTGATTCCACGTTCTGATTGCATATAAGAGATAGACCCATTAATGACCCCTTTTGTGCTAGTTCTGGGGAGTATACCCATCAGCCAATCTAAGAGAGAGGGGTTCATTCTATCAGTTTCTGTGTAAAGAGACAGGCCCTTACATGGCCTTAGTCCCTCCCTGACTGGTCAGTCTAGATACATGATATGTTAGTTTCTATAATTACTAGCAAGAAAGAAAGACCAATGACATAAGATATTGACTTGATCACAGAGAAGGAAAGTCTAGGTTTAAATTACTGACACTGCAAAAGTGGCTGTTGTTGAACTTGCTATTAGAAGGAGAGGAGCTGAGAAATTAAACATCATTAGGAGAATCCTGGTCTACAGTAAAGACAGATCACTGTTTCTCTTGGCTGAGAGCAAAGTCATCAGCAGAAGTCTCTAGACTGTGACTGAGGCTGCTTCTCTAATAACAAAGGCTCCTCTGCACAAGGAGCACATGTGCTTCTGAAGAGAAAAGGACAAGCCTTCCTCGCTCCCCCACATGCTTGCAGAGTTGTGACACATTTGCAATGCGTGTGTTTGTTTATGGGATTTAAACACCCGCCATGGACTTGGAGTGCAGCCTCAACATCATTAGCTCTGTGGTGTGATTTCCTTTGTTCTCTTAAAAACCTCTCCCCTATGGAGTTTTACATCCCCCCAAAACAATATAACAACAAAGAAGCTATCATGTGGCAGACAGTAGTTTTGACTTGGTGAACATGTTAAAGTCTGTGTTGCAATTTTCTGCCACTGCCACAAAATTACCGCAATGATAGCAGCTTAAAAGAAGCCAAATGCATGATCCCAAATACCTGAGCCTGAAATATAATTATGGGAGAGAAGGGGGGGGGGTTTGACAGAACACAGGGATTGACAAGGACAGCTTATTCCACCTAAAAGATCTGAGAAACCTCAGAAAAAGTAGTACAAGTGAGTGAGTGGATGGAGGGATGGATGGGTGGATGTTTGGAATGTTTGGGTGGACAGGAAGATGATTGGATGGATGGATGGATCGATGTGTGGCTAGATGGATGGGTGGGTGGATGGACAGGAAGATGATTGGATGGATGACTGCAGGGCTGAGCCCTTGATCTGTGGAATCCGATGCTGTCTCCATGTAGATAGTGTCAGGACTGAGTTCCCTGTAGGGCCCTCAGCCCATATCTGAGAATTACTTGGTGCCTTGTGGGAAACCACCTCCAGACTTCCCACTTCATACACTCTTAGCTTGGAAATGGAGTCTCAGAACCATCTCGTCCTCCTGTGTTAAAGTCACAGGATGAGTAGCTTTACTTCCATCCCACCAAGTCCTTTTTAACCACTGTAACCTGTTCACAGGGGCCCAAAGCTGCCCCCCACAGTGTGTGATGGAATGATTTCTGTTGAACTGATAAAACCCAGTCAGGATTGACTTCTGGATTCAGGAGAAATATGGGATAAATACAGAACTCCCAGGGATCTGACAAGCCCAACGTTATAGAAGCTTCACTGGTTTCAGGCAACCCCGGGGCACTGCTGTTGGGACACCGTCTGTCTGTCCCTCTCCCTGGCTTCATTCACCCTCTGGCAGGGACACCATCTGTCTGTCCCCCTGGCTTCACTCCCTCTTTGGCAGGCTCTGCAGAGTGTCCCCTGTCACCTTCCGGCCTCAGTTCTGCCCTCTGAGCCACTGCACTGTACACGGATCATCCCGTGTCAGCATCTCTTGTCCAAGTACCAGAACACAGTCTTCTTGGAGATTCTTGTGGACACACCTCTTCTCACCCTCTTTAAGAGGAAGGGCTGATGCAGTCCTTGAAAACAGAGCATGGGTCCCTCAAGCCTAACACAACCAACTGGCTGAGAATGAGGGAGAGAGATTTCCTGGAGAAAAGCAAAAGTCACAGTGATCAGAAGACACCAGAGTAGGTGCCCGCCACGCCAAGCTGGGTGTTTTGCAATTTTGGGTTTTGCCATCAATTCTAGGGTCAGTGCTGAGGACTTCTTTGGGGAGTGATTATGCAGATCAGTTTGGCCCTGGAAGTATTAAAAAGTATCTTTGTCAGTATCTTGATCTCTACCCCACCCATGAACTCTCAATCCTGGCAGGCTTTACATTAAAGTAAATGCATGTTTCTTCTACAAATCTCAGTGTCTGTCTTTAGAGGTGAGGACAGTGTATCAGGCTAGTTGATTTTGCCACAAGAACGTGTAACTGTTTCCACTGCAGTTCTTTGTTCTGCTCAATTCTCTGTTCCCTGGGCTTGGGCAGGTGTCCCTCTGGGGCCCTCTGCTCTCTGAACTGCCTACACTCTCTGTGGTGAGATGTATTCCATGGCATCTAGAAAATTAAATGTGCACAGATTTCTCCAAGTGGCACAGGCCTCTTCCCCTTCTAAGGTTTTCACAAAATGTGGTTCTCACCCTTGGAATACTGAGGGGTGGAGCTGACAATAGACAGAAAATGAAAAATAAATGCTCCTTGCCTTTGGTCTTTGACAGGAAGTCCCTGGGTGCGCAGGACAGGACTGTGGCAAAAGCTCCTCTGAAGGGGATTCTGGCGGGAGGAGTACATTGGTGCCTCCCCCAAGGTCTCCTGGGAGCGCTGTCACATTAGCAGGAGCCACTCACACAGATTGGATCCGTGGGCAGGTGAGTCTTTGTTCCAAAGAATGACAGCCCTGGAGGGCCGCTGCGACTGTTCTCGCTTGCAGGGTTGGGTGGCCGCCCTGCGGTTGGCGCTGATGAGAGGCTGCTGCTGCGGTGGGTGGGGTGTGCAGGCTGAAGGCGGTCACGTGGTGAGTGATGGCCCATTCTCTGCTGGGTGCACATGGAGTCTTCCGCGATGGGAGGCGGGAGCTTGCTTCTGCCCGTGCTGTGCCAACCTGAGACAGTGAGGCCCGTGTGCTTGGAAGGAGGGAAACACGTGGATGTGTATACGTAGGCCTATCTGTGCATGGCATGCATGTATATAAGGCTTTCCTGGTGGCTCAGATGGTAAAGAATCCGCCTACAGTGCAGGAGATGCTGGTTGGATCCCTGGGTCCGGAAGATTATATATACGTATGAGTGTGTCTAGTTTGTACGCTGTCAATAGAAAAATAGATTTTTCTTCCTTCTTTATTGACATCTCTTTTAAACACCCTTGGTCCACCACCTCTGGTGTGAAGACAGCTCCCCTGCCCCGTGCCAGGCTGTGTAACCCACTATTTATTTTTGTCTCCACATGCATCATGCATCCGGTTGTATTGCTAGTCCTATTTTTATTTTAAAATCACGTCATGTGTTGAGCTGAGTCTTGAGAACAGAGGAGGCCCTCAGAATACCTGTTGAGTGAATCATGTGTCAAGAGTGAATGAAAGAAAACCAGAACCCCCATTCCTAGTGTTCTACCAGCTTGAGAGGTGAAGCTCACTTCCTTCCTTTCTAGCCTCAGACTTTGTCCTTAAGTCAGCACAATTTTGTGGCTGCATTAAGTACAAAGATAACCACTTAAAAAAAAACAAACAAATATGTTTTATCTTAAATACTTTGGTAGTGCTAGCCTTTGCATGGACCATTAACAAAAGTAAAGACAGTGCTCCTGTGTGTCTGCCTTCCTCAGTGCTTCCCCGAGCCCATCAGGCTGGGAGCACCGCTGCCCCTGCATCCTGCTGTCAGTGAGCGGGCAGAGCTGGCTCCCAGGGTATCTCACGGTGGTTCTCACATGGCTTGGGGGTGAGACAGTATCATGGAGCTTTTCTCCTATGTTTTCTGGTTGGAGTCTGACAGTTTCAGGTCTTGTGTTTAAGTGTTTAACCTGTTTTGAATTGATTGCTGTGTGAAGTGTAAGATAAGGGTCTAACTCCATTTTTCTGTATGCACATGTCTCATTTTCTCAGCACCATTGGTTGATGAGACTGTCCTTCCCCCATTGTGTGTTCTTGGTGCCCTTGTTAAAGATCATTTGACCTTGTTAAAGATCAGTATATGTGTGAGATCATTTCTGGGCTCTCTGTTCTCTTCCACTGGTCTATACCTTGGTCCTATGCTATTACCATACTGTTGTAATTACTGTGGCTTCGTCATATATTTTGAAATCAGGAAGTGTGTGACTGACTTCCAGCTTTGTTTCTCTTTCTTAATATTATGTTGGCAATTCAAGGTCTTTTCTGGTTCCACATGTGTTTGGGACTATTTTTTCTATTTCTGTAAAAAAATGTCATTGGAGTTTTGATATGGTTTGTATTTATCTCCAGATCACTTTGGGCAGAGAAGACATTTTAACAATATTAATTCTTCTAATCCATGAACACAAGATGTCTTTCCATTTATTTGTGTCATCTTTAATTTCTTTCATCAGTGGTCTTGCCTGTGATTTATTGGATATGACACCAGAAGCACAAATAACAAAACAAAATAAACAAGTGGGACTACACCAGACTAAAAAGAGGCTGCACAGCCAAATCAACAGGGTTGAAATGCAGCCTAGAAGACAATAAACAGAGTAAAAATGCAACCTACCAAATAGCAGACTACACACACACACACATATATATCTGATGTATATATCTTATATAGCTTATAAGTGGTTAATATCTAAAATATGTAAGGAGAACATAACTTAAGAGCAAAAATATGAATAACCCTTAAAAAATGACTGAAGGAAGGAAATGAATAGACACAGGAAGATGCCCAAAGTCACTAATCACCAGGGAAATGCAAATCAAATGAGATCACCATATGCTCATTTGAATGGCTGTTATCAAAAAGAGAAGAGATAACAGCACTGACCAGGACTTGGAGAAAAGGGGACGCTTGTGTGTGTACGGTTGGTGGGACGGTGAATTTGTGCAGCCACTATAGAAATCTGTATACAGGTTCCTCAAAAAATTGAAAATAGAACTACCACGTGATCCAGCAGTCCCATTTTTGGATATATAACCAAAGGAAGTGAAAACAGGATCTGAAAGAGATCTCTGGACTTCTGGGTTTGTTGCAGCTTTGTTCACAACAGCCCAGTTATTGAAAAACCCAATCGTTCATTAATGGATGAACAGATAAATGAAATTATATGTATGTATGTTGTATACATACATACAATGGACTGTTATTCAGCCTTAAAATAGAAGGAAACCCTGGCATATGAGACCACATGGTGAACCTGGAGGATGTTATGCTAAGTGAAAGAAACTGGTCACAGAAGGACAAGTACTCCATACATGTTCCCGGTGATATGACGCATCTTAAGTAGTCACACTCTGGAAACAGAGAGGAGAATGCTGGTCTCCAGGGACAGAGAAGGTGGGGGATATGATGAGATTGCCATTCAGCGGATATAAAGTTTCAGCACTGCAAGATGAGTGCAATCCTAGACCCAAAGTTCACAAGGGTAAGAGGGTGAATCCCACAATAACTGTGATCATCACAATTCAAAATAATTAAAGTGAAATCAAATGGCTCTGGAGACCTCCTTACTGGGTACACCACCCCCAGGCCTCTGAGCCCCTTTCACCAGCAGTGTTTAAACAAAAGGCACCCCCCCATCACTTGGCAGTGATCAAAAGTGATTATCCCACTGCCTCCATTATAAATCTATGGGGAAAATTGAATTCTTTAAGTACTGGCAAAACTTGGCAGGTTATTTCAGGGCTGCTGGGCCTGAAGGTATTAGAACTGGTGACGGTTTACAAGGCTTTCCCTTCTCACAGTGATGTCAGGGGTGGTAGGTGTATTAACTGATGAATGTAAATGGAGCACGTGACCTTATTTGGAAATAACAATGGCAGGGACAGTGATGACCGCTCTATCCAATCAAAGCATTTCACTGCACACATATTCTGTTTGCCCACTTGAAGGGGAGGTAGGCAGGGCTCTCTTCCTCCAGCAATTAGGAAACTCAGGCTCAAAGACATCGCATTAGTTAGGATCACACAGCACATGAATAATGTGGCAGATTTTATATCCAGCTCCAAAGCCTATACTGTTTCTCCAACCCTGATGGCCTTTCTTACCAGGAATAGCACTGTACATGGCTGTCAGCTTTATGGAGATCTCCTCTAAATAAAGGAGAATGTGGTGATCGTTCTTCCTACCCAGCATTTCTGTAGGCAGAAATGCATGCTCTCTGAATTATGGATTCAGGTTAGTGCTCTGCCCTCTGGAACTGTTTCTGATTTTCTTTTCCTGGTCCTTAGTCCCAGGGCAGATCTGACTGTGTAGAGGGGGAGGTGAGGGGAGGAAAGCCAGAATGGCTGGGTGAGGGAGTGGTCCTTCCAAGTCAGCATGAGAAGAGGGGAGGGGAAAGGGAATCATCTGCAGGGCATCAGAAAGTGACTAATATTCAGATTGTGCTTGAATGCACCCTGATGGCCTATGTGAGGCTCCTCACCACCACTGCTGGCAAGTCTTGCTCCTTGGAAGGAAAGTTATGACCAACCTAGACAGCATATTGAAAAGCAGAGACATTACTTTGTCAACAAAGGTCCATCTAGTCAAGGCTATCATTTTCCAGTAGTCACGTATGGATGTGAGAGTTGGACTATAAAGAAAGCTGAGCACAGTAGAATTGATGCTTTTGAACTGTGGTGTTGGAGAAGACTCTTGAGAGTCCCTTGGACTGCAAGGAGATCCAACTGGTTCATCCTAAAGGAAATCAATCCTGAATATTTATTGGAAGGACTTATGTTGAAGCTGAGGCTCCAATACTTTGGCTACCTGGTGCGAAGAATTGACTCATTTGAAAAGACCCTGATACTGGGGAAGATTGAAGGCTGGAGGAGAAGGGGATGACATAGGATGAGATGGTTAGATGGCATCACCAACTCAATCGACATGAGTTTGAGCAAGCTCTGGGAGTTGGCGATGGACAGGGAGGCCTGGTGTGCTGCAGTCCATGGGGTCGCAAAGAGTCGAACATGACTGAATGACTGAACTGACTGAAATCCGACTTGCTCTATGAGGAAACTGAGGCTTGGAGAGTCTGAATATCTCTCTCAGGGTCACATGGATATTGAGTGACAGAGTCAACAGGGAGACTTGTGACTTTCAGTCCAGATTCCCTTCTATCCTCTGTCCACTCTCATGAAAGCTAAAGAATGACACCAGAAGAATGTTTCTCCTCAGAAAGGTGCTATGTAGCACGTCTAAGGCATTAGGAAATGCCCTTTCAGCAAAACAATCCCAACACCACAGCCCCCATTTTGCATATATTTTCCCTGTAGGATTCTTCCTCAGATTTACAAAATATGAGAAGTGGCCCTCAGTGCATTAAAAGGGCAAGTGACTTGTCATATAGCAACTGATCAGTGAAATGTAATGCCATAGAAGTGTTAAGCTAATAGCATAGTTATTGTATTGCAATAAATAAGTCTATCAAACCAACAGGTTGCACAGCTTAAACCTACATAGAGTTATGTGCTAATGATCTCTCAATAGGAGACGGGGTCTGTGCACGAGGGGGAGGCATTCAGATAAAATAAGCATGCATTTATCCCCCTGCTCTTCAGTGGCTGGTCCATGCTAAAGAATTCTTCCCTGAATTCCACAAGGTGCACATGTCAGACTTCACTACTTTAAATGCTCCCACCCCCACCCCTGCACCATACTGACCTGGACAAATATAACTGCATCAATTAATTTGAAGTATATAATCAAAAATTTCAGGAGAAGGGTTTTTCCTACCATACTGCCATACCTTACCATACCATACCTTTCTTGCAAATAGGCGACATCATACAAATGTGCTTGAATGCCTTTAAAGGTCTATACTTCTACAGTGTGGAGGGGAAATGAGGCTGCTCATTAATTTGTCATTTAGAGGTGCTCTGAGCTAAATGCGTGTTGGAAGAATCTTAAATATGAACGTTAGGCTACTCAAGTAAAACCAAGTGAAGTAATCTGGAGGTGTCATTTTGGAGGCAGAGTTTTGGTGTGTCATCTGTTATTTGTGCCATCAAATACTTCCACAGGCTATAGGGGAATTACAGAACAAATGGCAAAGGCTGTGTTCAGACTAGAAAAACATTTACTATGACTGAAACATCTCCTTTTGCGACTCCCTTTTTTTTTTTTTTTTTCATCTTGAATAGCTTTTTATGTTCTATAATGTTAGAAAATTGAGAAATACTTAATGTATACTACTAACTACTACTAAGTCGCTTCAGTCGTGTCCGACTCTGTGTGACCCCACAGATGGCAGCCCACCAGGCTCCACCGTCCCTGAGATTCTCCAGGCAAGAACACTGGAGTGGGCTGCCATTTCCTTCTCCAATGCATGAAAGTGAAAAGTTAAAGTGAAGTCGCTCAGTCGTGTCTGACTCTTCACGACCCCATGGACTGCAGCCTACCAGGCTCCTCTGTCCATGGGATTTTCCAGGCAAGAGTACTGGAGTGGGGTGCCATTGCCTTCTCCGCTTAAAATACACCATGTGAACAGTTTGGAAGTAAATGTGCACATAATAACTGTGTGTATCCATCTATCAATCAATACCTGTCCCTAATCATGGCTGCTTTTTAGTACTGCATATAGTTTTTTAAGGCCAATTTAAAAGTGGAGAAAGGCATCTTTTGTTATTAATTCTCTGCTAAAACTTCTAAGAAAAGATATTTAATCATAGTTTTGGAAGAAGGAATTCTGATTCAATCGCTGATGATACTTATCTATACTGTCTCTTCCAACCTGCAGTTTACTGACCTTTGGCAAAGCTGTTTTTCCCCCTGCTGTATCAGATTTTTTTTTTTCCCTCAAATACCCATGGTCTCTTGACCTTCTCAGTATCCTGTGTCTACCCTTTTAAGTTGGACGTCTGAAAAATTCACATTTCCTAAAGGGCTGTTATCCCCTCCTGTGGTTTATTGAATTTTACCTATTGATCTAATTTGAATACACAGTCCCGGAAGCCTTCAAATAATGATGTATTTTTTTAAAAAGAGAGAAGGGATTAAAATAAAAGTGTGTTTGATTTTTGTTCACATTGTTTTCAAGGCAAATTTTTTCCCGGGAACCCAGGTCCTCATCAAAGAAATCTGTCTTTGAAATAGGCGACATCATACAAATGTGCTTGAGTGACTTTAAAAGTCTACACTTCTACAGTGTGGAGGGGAAATGAGGCTACTCGTTAATTTGTCATGTAGAGATGCTCCGAGCTAAATGCGTGTTGGAAGAACCTTAAATATGAACATTAGGCTACTCAAGTGAAACCAAGTGAAGGAATCTGGAGCTGTCACAAGGAGCATGGCCTGATGAGGTTTTGAGGACAAGATGTAGCTTTGATCCACTGGGATCGGGGAGTCTTGAAACAGCCTGAGAGCCTCCTTTCATTTCGCTGATGGACAGGAGTGAGGTGGGGTTCCCTGGTGGCTCAGTGGTTGAAAAAATTAAAACCCTCTCACCAATGCAGGAGACTCGGGTTTGGCCCCTGGGTTGGGAAGATCCCCTGGAAAAGGAAATGGCAATGTCCTCCAATATTCTCGTCTGGAGAATCCCACTGACAGAGGAGCCTGGCAGGCTCCACTCTATGGGGTCACAAAGAGTCGACACGACTTAGCAACTTAACAACAGCAACAGAGTGAGATGTATCGTATCTCATAATATACAGGTCGTGTACCACGTGGACTGCTGCAGGAACCCTGATCTGAGCTCTCGGGGACGGTGAGATGCAGGGATACGGTGACGTGGAGCACTCAGACACGGGCGGTACACACGGTTTGGGGCACAAGGAAAGGAGGGTGGGGCCTGGGTGAATAGAGCAGAACAGCTGATAACTTCCCGGATAAAATTTCCTCCTATTTCTCCTCCCAGTCCATCTCTGAACACTGCCACCTGCAGCAGAATGGAAAGCTTCTTGTCCATCAGAAACAGATCCAAGGATGCTCTGAGAACACTGCCTTTGGTGAAATGAACAGAAGTACAAGGTTGGGGAGAAGTCTTTTCTACTATAAATACTTGTCTGAGGTCATATACACACTAAAGGGTATAGTTATAACATCCCCAACAGTAGTTCACTCAAACTCCTGGGGTGACAAAGCAGCAGCTAAGTGAGTCCTTTGGGAGGCAATTTGAAAGGTGGATATTTATATTCATCCCTCAAAGGGCTTTCACCCACCTCTTTGATTTCTGGGTTGTTTCTAATTCTGATCCTGAAGCTGCTGGGTGAGTCTTTCAGTGTGTGAGGCAACCAGCGGGTCAGCCTGTGTCTTTATTCTTCTGAATAGTCATCGTGTGTCTTCACCCATCTCTGAAAAGCACACACAGCTGTTACGGTGGTTTCTCTCCGTGGCATTGTCTTCCAGAGCATCTGGTCCTCATGCAGATCTTATGGCTGTGGGATGGCACCACGCTTGTGATTTTTGTACTTCAAGAATGACAAAGAAGGTGCTCTGAATGTGTGGGAATGAGTCCAGAAACTGAACGGGCACTTCTATTTCTGCAGGCGGACCACAGACACAGCTACATCTTTGTCTCCTGTTTGGGGGAATATTTTTAAGGGTGTGAGAGAGACTGCAGGCTGCCCATCCATGTGAAAGCAACAAGACTGAAATGATTCCACTGCTGCCGGAGGTGAGGGAAGCCCTTTGATTGTATCTGGCTTCTCGCAGTTCACAGGATGGGCTGGTCCTTCCTCTGAGGCCTCTGTAAGTGCTAGCATATGCTGGTTTATCATGAGCAATCAAGGAGTCAGAAAGACTGGTTGGAGACAGGTGGATAGTAATAGATTCTGCACAGGGAAAAGCAAATGTCCTGGAGCTTGAGTCTGTCAGCAGAGAGCTGCATGGGGCTGGGATGGTGCTGCTCCAGACGCCTCTCGGGAATCAGCGCGGGGTGCCATTTCCATCTGCTTCTTCCACTTTGTGCCTGTGTGTGTCTCAGTCCCTTCAGTCGTGTCCGACTCTTCCTGACCCCGTGGACTGCAGCCCACCAGGCTCCTCTGTCCGTGGGCTTCTCCAGGCAAGAATACTGGAGTGGGTTGCCATTTCCTCCTCCAGGGGATCTTCCCAACCCAGGGATGGATCCCCAGTCTCTTATGTCTTCTGCGATGGCAGGTAGATTCTTTATCACTGGTGCCACCTGGGGTTTGCAAAGATGTAAAAGGTGCTGTTCTCTAATGAGGTCTGGAAGCCACAGAGAAATAGATAAAAAGTCTGTTTTTCTTTTCCCCATGAACACCCCCATACAGTGCTCTTTCAGGGCACCAGTAGGAAGTACAAGACTCTGGTCACTGTCAGGTAAGTATCTGTGTGGATTTTCAATTTAATGCATTCACACCTGTCTGTAGGAAGCCCGGAGTGATATGAAAGACTATTGTACTTGATCACATAGTTGGGATGGCTCTTAAATCCTCTTTTTATTTTTTTAATATAAATTTATTTATTTTAATTGGAGGTTAATTACTTTACAATATTGTATTGGTTTTGCCATACATCAAATTAAATCCTCTTTAAAATAATAGAACAAGGCACAGGACAGATGCATTTAGAGAGAGAGAGAGAATGTGAATGTATAAATAGATAATAGATTAATACATATACACAACAGATATTCTGAGAAGACAGCATGTTGGAAAGCACAAGGTTTCCAAGGAAGAACTTCAGGGAAGAGTTTCATATCTCCAGGAGAAAAGAAGAAGCAGTGAAGCCAAGGACTACTCCTCTTCTGAGGCCAGATCCTCTGCTTTCCCAGTCCTGAATCCTGCTTAGGAGAACTTCCAGGACCGATCAATGATACTGAGAAACCAATATTAGGATGTCAAGGGATATTGGAAGGCACTCTTTGTTGGGGGATAGAGACATCAGATAACCCTTCACCGTCTGGGATCGCACCATCAGCCCCAACGTCCTTAAAAACTTGATTCATGAGATAAATCATTAAAGCATTATGAAGTACAAGTAAAAGTGTTAGTTGCTCCATCATGTCTGACTCTGCAACCCTATGGACTGTAGCCCGCCAGGCTCCTCTGTCCATGGAATACTCCAGGCAAGAATACTGGAATGGTTGCCAATTCCTTTTCCAGGGGATCTTCCCAGCCCAGGGGTCGAACCCAAGTCTCCCACATTGCCCGCAGATTCTTTACCATCTGAGTCACGAGGTAAGCCCTAAAGCATTGTAAGTGATACTGTGAGTTGCATCTTTACTTACACAAGTTCCCAGTGCCAGGAAGAATGAGGAGAGACACAGGGTACAGCTGACACTTCTGTCTCCAGGCATCGTGACAGTTCTTGTGATGGGTCAGAATCTCAGTTCCGCCAACTGAACCTAATTCTGCCCTTTGCAGTCATGTAGCAAAGTTGATGTCTCTGGCACCTGACATTTATTCTGAAGCTAAAAGAAAACAGAGTGTTTACTGCTAAATGTTGATACTATTAAACTAACATCCGATCTATCCTGCAGCTTGGGGGCTCACCGAGGGCCTGTGGCACCTGAACTCTTCACAGTTCTGGACCTCTAAGGGCAGGCTCTCCGGAAAAACACATTTCTGAGTGTTTTTCAGCTGTATCATCCGAGCTCAGCACTGCTCATCTATCCACTGGTCAACAAGGGGGCGGATTCTGGAAGTGACGAATCCTCACTCCCCATTCTCAAGGGGGATAGCTTGTTTATCCTAGTGGAAGGAGGAGGGTTTTATGCACAAAACCAGGTCCTTATATAACTTTATTGTTGACTCAAAAACTGATTATATCAGGACAGGTCAAATCTGGCCTTGTCATAACTTAGCTTGATGTTCCAGGCAGGAAGAGGTCTAGTGGGGACGTCTTGATGTAATTCACTCTCCTGCAAGTCATTTTTTCAGGAAAACAATCCTGTACCTGTCTTTTGGTGAGTCCAGTGAGGAGTCTCTCAACTATTTTGACTTCATCTATTGCCTTGGAGGGTAAGGTTTCATGATGAGATGATGGGTACTTTGAAGAACAGTTTAGGGGAGGCTCTAACCTCCCACAGAGAGAGGAAGCAGCTAATCAAAGGACAGTTTCTCTGCCAAGGAGCAGGATCTGTGACCGCTTACGTCAGAGGCTTCCCACTCTTGGCTGGCATTCCCAGACCAGTTCCAGGAAGGCTTCAGAGGCTCACGGCAAGGGAAATGGCTTGGATTGAACTCACACCCATTCTACCAGGCAGAATATAAAGTCAGCCAGCAGCCACACAAATCCTCCATCTACCCTCGAAACAGAGGGAGGGATATGTAAGTTTAGAGAATCTATCTTTGTAGATGGAAGCAACAACCCTAACAACCACTCAGAGAGCCCTACATTGTTACGGTGGTCTAGATTCACTGCGGGATTCCCTGGTAGCTCAGCTGGTAAAGAATCCACCTGCAATGCAGGAGACCCCGGTTCAATTTCTGGGTCGGGAAGATCCGCTGAAGAAGGGATAGGCTACGGGCTCCAGTATTCTTAGAAAGACTCCAAAACAGTGAATTACTGTTTACAGTGATGCCCCAGATTTTAGGCATGTGAAGGGGAGGGGCATGAATGGAGAGTCCCAGATCCTGGTCTTGGTCAAATTTGCTTCCTGTAAACTTTTTAAAGGGCATCCCTGGTGGCTCAGCAATAAAGAATGCCTGCCAATGCTGGAGACACAGGTTCAGTCCTTGAGCCAGGGAGATCCCCCGGAGAAGGAAATGGCAACCTGCTCCAGTATTCTTGCCTGGGAAATCCCATGGACAGAGGAGCCTGGTGGGCTACAGGCCATGGGATCACAAAAAGGTTGGACACAACTAATGAAAAGGTAACAACTTTTAAAATTAATTAAGTAAGTAATTAGGCTGCACCTGGTCTTCATTGATGCCTGCGGGCCTTCCCTAGATGTGGTGAGGAGCCACTCACCAGCTGCACTTGCTGAGCTCACTGTGGCGGCGTCTCCTGGTGCAGAGCACAGGTTCTAGGCGTGTGGGCCCAGCTGCTCCTCAGCATGGGGGATTCTCCCAGACCAGGGATGGAACCCATGGCCCCTGCCTCGGCAGGTGGATTCTTAACCACCGGACCACCAGGGAAGCCCGCCCCCCCCACTGCCCTGTAAGTTTTGTATGCCCCTAATATGTCACCTTTTCTGAAAAGGATGACCTGTACTTCTCAACTACATTGAATTCAGGAATTCCAAGAACTTTGCGGAATAAACTTCAGGTTTTCTGGAAGGCCTCCACAAATGATAAAACCATTAACATACGACTGTTTAAACTTGATTTAAGAATTATTATGATTGGATTCAGGGAGCATGTGACCCAAAATGTATCTGATTTAACTGATGTCCTGGGAGAAGCAGTGGCAGGTTATTTATTTTTTGTTTCTATTTTTGTTTTTCCTCCAACCCGCCAACCTTCACCACTACCTGGAAGCGTTTCTTCGTTCTATAGTCTTCACTGAACGCTTGCTCCTTAGGATTCCGGCACAGTTCTAGACCTTGGAGTGGGAGCAGTGGACAAGCTTAAGAAAAAATCACTTTGATATTTGGCAAAACTAATACAATTATGTAAAGTTTAAAAATAAAATAAAATTAAAAAAAATAAAATAAAAATAAAAAAATAATGAAAAAATGAAAAAAAAAAAACACAAACAAACAAAAAAAGAAAAAATCCTTACTATGGTGTCTTACATTCTAGAGTGAAGAGAAAAACTGACAATTAGGCCAGTTGGTGAGACATATTACAGAGGAAAAATCGGGGGAAGGGGTGAGAGGATATTGTAAAGGGGTTGTGATTTCCAGCAATGGGTCAGTGAAGGGCATAAAGAAAAGGGGATATTTGAGAAATGCTCTAGAGAAGGTGGGACAAGAGCTCTACTGGAGGATGGAGGATGTATTCCAGGCAGAAGATACATAAAATCCAAAGATTGTGAGGCTACTGTGCCATTGTATTCCAGGAAAAATATGAGGATGTGGACTGAGTGGGGTAAGTGAGAGAGAGACAGAGAGAGAGAGAGATAGGAAAGAGAAGTAGGGGATGAGGATGCAAAGGTGCTGGGAGGCTGGTGGAGGTCAGATTATACTGGGTCTTGTGGTCATAAATGCTGCTTCTTAGCTGGAGGACTCTAAGCAAAGGAATTATGTAAGATTCATGCTTTTTAAAAAGATTATTTTTATGAATAGATTGTAAAGTGACAAGGAAAGAAGGGAAGTAGAAGGAAGACCGGCTCAGAGAGTTTTATGGTAAATGAGGTTTGGGTTGGTGATGCCTTTAATAAGCACGGTAGTCATTGTGGTTTCAGAAATGGTTGGACTTGGCATAAATTATTCAAAATAAATTTATTTTGAAAAAAAAAATTAACCCCCTGCTGCTAAGTCACTTTAGTCATGTCCGACTCTGTGCGACCCCATAGACGGCAGCCCACCAGGCTCCCCCGTCCCTGGGATTCTCCAGGCAAGAATACTGGAGTGGGTTGCCATTTCCTTCTCCAATGCATGAAAGGGAAAAGTGAAAGTGAAGTCGCTCAGTCGTGTCCGACTCTTAGCGACCCCATGGACTGCAGCCCACCAGGCTCCTCCATCCATGGGATTTTCCAGGCAAGAGTACTGGAGTAGGGTGCCAACCCCTAGAAAAGCTAAAGTAATGTTACAGTGATACTCATGAATACCCTTTATGTACATTCAGTAAGTTGTGCCACTTGTGCACATGTCTTGACTTTCTCTTTGTACACACAAACGTGTGCATGTGGGTGCACACATATACACATGAAAACATGTATATAGCTAGTTGAAAGTAGCTTGCAGACATCATGGTGTTTCAGCATCTATCTCTTGAGAAAATTAGCATATAACTTTCTTGCCCATACTGTATACCATACCCATATAATATTAAATTCACGTTCAAATTTCTCCAGTTCTATTCAAACTCATTTTTATAACTCTTTTATTATTTTCATTTGGTTTTGATACATGACATTTTTAAATTGCATGCAAAGCAGCAGCAAATACTTTCAGGATTTTAAATATTTACTCAGATTAGCAGTGTTTCTTATGACCAAGATGGTGTTACCTCTGCAAAGATGAAAAAGCTGCCCTTGACCCTTCATTTTAGAGAAGATTTGGACGATGAGATTTGCCGAAGAATTAAATATGAAACATGAGAGACAGGGGCGAGGAGAGGTCAAAGTTTTTGGCCTTCGTCAGACTGGATGAACAGACTCACTGTTTGCTGAGGTTTCTATTAGATTCTGGAGTTCAAGGAGAAGTCTTAGTCGGAGATGCAAATTTGGGAGTCATCAGCAAATAATGGGTCTTTAAGGACAAGCAATTTGATGAGCTCACCAAAGGAGTGTGTTTATATAGAGAAAACATCCAGGGACCATGGCCTATGGCTCTTCAGAATTAAGAAGCTAGATAAATGACCAAAAGGCAATCCAAAGGCATTGCCAGACAGACATAGGATGGAAACTAAGTGAATGTGTCCTGATTTCTATGCATAACATCAGAACAGGGGTTCAAAGAGGAGTCTTCAACTGTTCAGACCCTGGCACAGTGAAATGAGGCCTGGAGTTTACCAGTGAGAGGTGTTGGTATTACGCTGGGGACAAAAACCCAACTTACATGGGAGAAAGAACAGGAGTGGAGGAATTAAAATCATCAAGGGATTTAGTTATAAATGAGAATTGAGAAACCAGACAGTAAACAGAGGGGAGCATGTGGGTCAAAAGATTTTTTTAATGGAAAAATTAATGCAGGTCATAGGAAGTATATTGTTGGATAAATATTCTTCAGTAGGTATTATGATGGTTAATTTTATTTGTCAACTTGGCGAGACCACAGTACCCATATATCTGGTCAGGTGTTGTTTAGTTGCTCAGTCATGTTCGACTCTTTGCGATCCATGGACTGTAGACTACCAGGCTCCTCTGTTCATGGGATTTTCCCACAGTTTGCTCAAATTCATCTCCATTGAGTTGGTTATGCCATCCAACCATTTCATCCTCTGTTTCCCCCTTCTTCTCGTGCTCTTAATCTTTCCCAGCATCAGGGTCTTTTCCAATAAGTTGGCGCTTCAAATCAGGTGGCCAAAGTATTGGAGCTTCTGCTTTAGCATCCATCTTTCCAATGAATATTCAAGGTTGATTTCCTTTAGAATTGGCTGGTTTGATCTCCTTGCAGTCCAAGGGACTCTCAGGAGTCTTCTCCAGCACCACAGTTCCAAAGCAGCAATTCTTTGGCACTCAACCTTCTTGATGGTCCATCTCTCACATCCATACATGTTTACTGGAAAAACCATAGCTATGACTATGCAGACCTTGTTGGCAAAGTGATGTCTCTGCTTTTTAATACTCCATCTAGTATTGTCATAGCTTTTCATCCATTTCCAAATAGATCATCTCAAATCCTCACAAAACATTGTAGTTTGTGGCTGTTATTCCCATTTTACACATGAGATCACTGAAGCTTAGCAATATTAAGCAAGCTTCCCAAAGGTGTGGAGGATGGTGAGTGGTTATAAGACTTAGGGTTTTTCCTCTTCTATCACTTCCATCTTTAAAGTAGATCAAATACTTCAGTCATTCAAACCAGTTCTTACTGTGCAAAAACTTTGAGCATGAGGAGAGGAGTAAGAAGGAGAAACACGCTTTACTCCAAGGGTGTTTGGGGGAAAAAGAGACACAGGAGGAGCTTCCCTGGTGGCTCTGAAGGTAAAGAATCTGCCTGCAATGCAGGAGACCATGGTTCAATCCCTGGGTCAGGAATTAACCCTGGAAAACGGAATGGCTACCCTCTCCAGGATTCTTACCTGGGAAATCCCATGGACAGAGGAGCCTGGTGGGCTACAGTCCATGGGGTCACAGAGTCAGACACAACTGGGCGACTAATGCATTCATACTTTTCATCTTCAAGGAGTACTGTTTTCAGTAGTTAATTCAGTTCCTTGGAACAAAGAAAACCCTCTGATGCTGCCTTGGGGGAAATACTCTGTAGGTGGAATCTGTAGATATAAACTGGTACATTCAATGATGAAATAGGAAGCATGTAAATCATGTTTATCTAAAGTAAGAAAGTATGAGCTCCCAGAAACACCACAAACATGACAGAAAGCCCAGGGTGGCGTGGCCCTAGGAAGCCAGATAATAATGTAGGTGGCCTATTCAAAAAGCACTTAGCCTGAGGTGTTTCCTGAATGCAAAGGGAAACAGCTGTGCTCATCACTTTTCTTTGGCCTTCTGCAGCAAGGCACCCTGACTTTCTTGCAGCAACCCTGCACTTGTCCTATAAAAGTTCTCTAATTTATTTTTCCAGAAGGCCTTCATGGCAGTGCCCTTTGAAAAGATTAGAAAATGTAGGCTTAAAAGAAACATATCTGATAGGGATAAATGTGGCTAATGAGATGTCTTATAATTAAACTGTAGAATTCACTGCCATAAGTTATTAAGACTCTGGAATCTTCAAACAAGAATTAAAACAAGGCGAGCCTAGGCAATCCCATTAACTGAGATAAAATTAGACAGGAGATCAATCATTCTACTTTAGGGCAGCCTCTGAGGACCAGATAAGGTTGCGAAGACTTTTTTTTCCATGTACTAGGATATCACTTAAGCATTATAATTTCACCCATGAAACCCTTCGATATTCTTAAGCGTGGGCAATTTTCCTCTAATTACTCCCTTTTGATATCTATTGCATATTTACCATGAATTTACTGCTGTTTCTCTTTTCAATACTAAATGCATCCCTTTTCCCATCTTTCAAATGTTGCAACACTCTGGCTCCTTTTAGACTCATGCTGAATTGAATTCAAAATGTTGCAGTAGAATTATTTTTGAACAGGAAGCAAAGATGCCAAGTTTTACAATTTTTTTTCCACTAGTGAATGATTTACGAAATCTTATGTATTGAAAATAAAGATTAAACTTTGAATTTTTTTGTTTTAATTGCTTCTTTTTAACTCTCTCAATTCCATTTGTTTCAGGATTTGCATTTGAGGCTTTTTAGAAAGAAATCCGGAGAAAATGTCTTTATCTTATTTTTGGCTCAACTTTAAGCCAGTTAAGAGAGAGCAAGGCTACAGAGTTCACCATTTTCTATCTTTCCCCAAGATGTCCTAATGCGTTATACTTCTCCTTGAAACTGTTCTCATGCTACCCTAATTGGAAATCAAGACCCACAGGGTGATATATTAACCTCTAAATATTTACATGTAATTAGCACATAACTAGATTGAGTTCAGTTCAGTCACTAAGTTGTGTCCGACTCTCTGCGACACTATGAACTGCAGCATGCCATGCCTCCCTGTCCATCACCAACTCCAGGGTTCATCCAAACCCATGTCCATTGAGTCAGTGATGCCATCCAACCATCTCATCCTCTGTCATCCCCTTCTCCTCCTGCCCTCAATCTTTCCCAGCATTAGGGTCTTTTCAAATGAGTCAGCTCTTTGCATCAGGTAGCCAAAGTACTGGAGTTTCAGCTTCAGCATCAGTCCTTCCAGTGAACACCCAGGACTGATCTCCTTTAGGATGGACTGGTTGGATCTCCTTGCAGTCCAAGGGACTCTCAAGAGTCTTCTCCAATACCACAGTTCAAAAGCATCAATTCTTTGACACTCAGCTTTCTTTATAGATTGAATACTTTGCAACTAAAAAACTCAAGACTTGGTTTGTAATCTTGGGACACAGACTTGGTTACAAAAGGTGAATAATATTGGGGAAAATTTTATTCCATTGTTAAAGAAACGCTTTTGTTAGAAATGATGCAAGTCTGAAAAGCAAATTTTAACAAGACAGCTGAAATTTTAGGGTTATTTTTTTTCCCTCTTGTTTTTGATAGAGATTCTACTCAAATTTAGGATCTGGAATATAAAGGAGTATGGTCATAGTTATGACTATAAAATACCAGTTAGAGTCATAGAGTATTCTTAGGTCTAGAAACAGCATTAGTTTTAGTAGACTGTTTGTATACGCAAGACTGTCTTACACAGAGAGAATGCCTGGTATCTGATAGGGCTCCAATAAATGCCAGGAGCACCATAGCATCCCCTAGAGGAGAAGGGGGTGACAGAGGATGAGATGGTGGGATGGCATCACCAACTCAATGGGCATGAGTTTAGCCCACTCCAGGAGATAGTGAAGGGTAGGAAAACTGGAGTGCTACAGTCCATGGCAGGCTGGGGTCACAAAGAGCTGGACATGACTGAGAGACTGAATATCAACAAATCCCCTAGTGACAGGTCAACCTAATCAACCTGAGGCTGCTCAGGTGAGAATACTGAGGGGGAAAATGAGTATCTGCTCCCTTAACCCCCACATGCCCACCCCAAAGTTCCAGGACATTAGGGAGAGGCCTGGAGCGAGAGCTCAGGCCACTGGATTTCTCTTCCCCCCACTTCAGGCACACCATGTTGCCTGCTCAGCTGCAGGGAGAGTGAGCAGCCAACAGCCCAAGCCCACGCCTGCCTGCAACCACAACAGACAAAGGAGAGCTTTCCAGGTCATTTCCACACATACTTTTTCCTCTGGCATCGTAAGTGCTCTTATCACAGCAAAGAATATAACATCAGTAGCTTACAGAACTGTTTTCCTCTATGAATAAGCACGTGTATTTACGTTATGTACCCACGGCGCTACATAATCCCAAATAAAGAGCTGTCAGCAGAAAGGGGGTATTACCTTAGCAAGGAGCTAAAGCTCCATGCATTTGCTGCAGAAACGATGGTTTGAAGGACGGTTGGAAAATTACTGCAATCTCAAGGCAACTGTAATGTGTATGCCACAAAGCTGGTCTTATTTCGCTATTCAGTTTCCATGGCAAAGCTGACTTTCAGGAAGTAAGACAGAAACTTGAAAGATTCTTTGGGGTGACCTGTATTTTCATTTTCTTAATATGCCAATTATCTGTTGTACTCAATTGATGGAAATCTATATATATATATTTTTCCCCCATTTTAGCATTTCTGAAGTATTACAAAGTCATTTTAATGTTTATAATTTTAAGGTCTATGTGACTTTTATCTAAAAATTCTTCTGTAGTCCAAATACATTAAACTTGTAATCACAGAACTGAAAGAGGGACAATGTATACACATACACACTTTTTGTTTGTATTTGAGGATAATGGGCGGGGCTGTGGTTGAGAAGCACATATTTGGTAACAAAATACAGACTGAAATAATTTGATAGCCTAGAGCTGAATAACCTCTCTTTAGGTCTTAGAATGTTTATCTTCTTTTCTCCCCTCCCTCCCTCCCTTCCTGTTTTATTCACAGTATTAAATAGATTCATCTTCCAGTACCCCAAGAAATTAGGACTTTAACTTGAAATTTTCCTCAAATTAGCAAAGACTGGAAAACAACATTTTCAGGACCTTGAGAGGTATTTTAAGGTATATCCTCTTGATTTTCTCTTTCTGATCCTTTTTAAAATGATTATCATGAGAGAGAGCAATATATGGGAAATTCTAAAAGAGTTCAGGGAATTCCGTGGCCTGTTCCTTTGGACCATGATGTCTCTGTTTCTTATGGAAAAGAAAGTAAATGCTCTAGTCTGTAGAGCTCATTTAGTGTGTTCAAAATAGCCTTGTTATTAGACAAATTAGCTAGCTAGGATGCAGTGTAGTTACTCCGTTTGTGATACAACAAAATAGCATATGTGTGAAGGACTGTATCGGCTCCAGACCGAGTTCTAAAGTTAGCACAGGGCGGTGACACGGGCAGGCTATCTGGATACGCTGCAACCTGGAAATCAGGTCAGTGTTGTTGACAGGTGTTACCTGCAGATGCCGTGTTCCCCTCTGCTGTAACATAGGACACATTTTGCTCCGGATGATTAGAGCAAGGCCAGGCGCCAAGTCTTCTAATAGCTGTACTTTCCTCTGACTACAAATCTGGGAGAGGACTTAAAAGGGCTCAGTCTTTTAACAGTGTCTAAATTATTACCCCAAATAACACATACACGTGCATCAGGAAAGAGAACTATCGTCACCAGTTTTCTACCCAAAGTACACGCAGCTCGTCAAGAGACATGACGGAAGAACGTGATGACAGCGCTTGCCAGTTACGTGGGGTGTGATGTGTGAGACTGGTGAGCAGAGCATCCGTTTAAAGATTTCAGTGACACTCCTTCACATTTGCTGTTAGCTGAAGTGCAACGTGCATCACAGTTCAAATGCATTTTTGTTTAGTTCTATATATTTTACCGTAACCATCTCAGGATCCTTCCGAAGTCACCTTCACAAGCTAACAGAAGGATGTGGATCTTGCAACCAATGGGCGTCCTAGGACATCAGCAACTTCCGAGTCGTCGAGAGAGAAGCAATGGGTACCATTTATATTTAGGCAGACTAACAATAATCTTCTACCCAGGGACTGAAACACACTTAACCTCCTATTTTTAAACGCTATGAAAGCCATAGAATTTAAAGTACCAATTACAATTTGGGAAGATGATTTTGGTGAAAACTAAGTGCCTTGTAAAACCGTTTAGAAGCATCAAGTGGGAGATTTTTGGAATGAATGCCAAGTACCATTGAGAATGAAATGAAATTTATTGACGAGGAGTTTGGTACAATCCACATCCATGAAGTGAGCCCAAATATCTGTCACCCAAGAATGCATTCTTATGTAAAAATTAAGACATTACATATCTATTTCTTTAAAAAGAAAATATAGTAATTAATAACATGATATCTGCTAGTCATGAGGACACCATTTGTATCAAATTACTTTTGATCTAAGTATCAAAAGTATCTGACTACTTTTGAAATAAGAGGTTTTAGGAATACCTCCTCATGTCTTAAATAAGAATTCCTGTTTCTCTTAACAAGTAGGGCATTGTGTTATAATTAGAACTGCATCTACAGTAAGAGGGGTGAGGTAGACCTTTTGATACTCTCTGCAGTGAAACCTGGTAATCTTAGCTTCTTAGTTCAGTTCAATCACTCAATCATGTCCAACTCTTTGTGACCCCACGAACCGCAGCACACCATGCCTCCCTGTCCATCACCAACTCCCAGAGTTTACTCAAACTCATGTCCATTGAGTCAGTGATGCCATCCAACCATCTCATCCTCTGTCATCCCCTTCTCCTCCTGCCTTCAATCTTTCCCAGCATCAGAGTCTTTTCAAATGAGTCAGTTCTTCACATCAGGTGGCCAAAATACTGGAGCTTCAGCTTCAGCATCAGTCCTTCCAATGAACACCCAGGACTGATTTCCTTTAGGGTGGACTGGTTGGATCTCCTTGCTGTCCAAGGGACTCTCAAGAGTCTTCTCCAACACCACAGTTCAAAAGCATCAGTTCTTTGGCACTCAGCTTTCCTTATAGTCCAACTCTCACATCCATACATGACTACTGGAAAAATCATAGCCTTGACTAAGCAGACCTTTTTTGGGAAAGTAATGTCTCTGCTTTTTAATATGCTATTTAGGTTGGTCATAACTTTTCTTCCAAGAAGTAAGCATCTTTTAATTTCATGGCTGCAGTCACAGTCTGCAGTAATTTTGGAGCCCCCCAAAATAAAGTCTACCACTGTTTCCCATCTATTTGCCATGAAGTGATGGAACTGGATGCCATGATCTTCATTTTCTGAATGCTGAGCTTTAAGCAAACTTTTTCACTCTCCTCTTTCACTTTCATCAAGAAGCTCTTTAGTTCTTCTTCACTTTCGGCCATAAGGGTAGTGTCATCTGCATATCTGAGGCTATTGATATTTCTTCCGGCAATCTTAGCTGCTTCTTCCTAGTATATACATCTTCCTTCTTTGTTCTTTCTTCCTTTGAATAATATTTATTGGATTCTAAGCACATGTAAGATACTGTTTTAACCTTGGGATTACAGAATTGAATCAGATACAATCAGTTCAGTTCAGTCGCTCAGTCGAGTCCTACTCTTTGCGACCCCAGGAATCGCAGCACGCCAGGCCTCCCTGTCCATCACCAACTCCCGGAGTTCACTCAGACTCACGTCCATCAAGTCAGTGATGCCATCCAGCCACCTCATCCTCTGTCGTCCCCTTCTCCTCCTACCCCCAATCCCTCCCAGCATCAGAGTCTTTTCCAATGAGTCAACTCTTCTCATGAGGTGGCCAAAGTACTGGAGTTTCAGCTTTAGCATCAGTGCTTCCAAAGAACACATTGGACTGATCTCCTTTAGAATGGACTGGTTGGATCTCCTTGCAGTCCAAGGGACTCTCAAGAGTCTTCTCCAACACCACAGTTCAAAAGCATCAATTCTTCAGCACTCAGCTTTCTTCACAGTCCAATTCTCACATCCATACATGACCACTGGAAAAACCATAGCCTTGACTAGATGGACCTTTGTTGGCAAAGTAATGTCTCTGCTTTTGAATATGCTATCTAGGTTGGTCATAACTTTCCTTCCAAGGAGTGAGCGTCTTTTAGTTTCTTGGCTGCAATCACCATCTGCAGTGAGCATTTTGCATTTTGGAGCCCCCCAAAATAAAGTGTGACACTGTTACCACTGTTTCCACATCTAATTCCCATGAAGTGATGGGACCAGATGCCATGATTTTCGTTTTCTGAATGTTGAGCTTTAAGCCAACTTTTTCACTCTCCTCTTTCACCTTCTTCAAGAGGCTTTTTAGTTCCTCTTCACTTTCTGCCATAAGGGTGGTGTCATCTGCATATCTGAGGTTATTGATATTTCTCCCAGCAATCTTGATTCCAGCTTGTGCTTCTTCCTTCCAGCCCAGCATTTCTCATGATGTACTCTGCATATAAGTTAAATAAGCAGGGTGACAGTGCCTGGCCTCAAATGACATTTAGTCCAAGAGATGTTTGGGATTCTTCTTTCTTCAATGAAGTAGCCTTGGCTTCAGGGTCCAGAGAGATCAGTAAAGAGATGTCTGTTGGCTCTGAAAGTCAAGATTCAGACTTTCAGCTCCCAGGGTAACAGTGTTCTCTAGATTTTTCACCATTTCACACAGGAGAGAAGAGACTGCTTTTCCTGGCAGAGTCAAGGTGAAGAGTTAGTCAAAACCCTCCATTCCCGGCTCCCATCACTCTTCACTGTCCCTGCAAGGGGCTCCCTTCTTCCTGCTCATCCTTTTAAGGGAAGGGAGTCTAGTCTCAAGCTCATGGTCAGGTGACTTTGAGAGACAGTGGTAATGTTGAAATGCAGCTTAAGTAATTACACTTGATATACTTGGGGGTGGGGGCTCAATTTTTAATCAGTTTATTACTCTGCCAAAGAAACTGTATGCTAACCAGCATTTAGTCTGGTACTAAGTCAAGTCTGTCCCAGAAAACACTGAAATTCTAAGTCTCTGTCAGGGCAGAGAATGGGGTCATGCTGGTAGTAACTCCTGTGTGGCTTTTATACAATGAAGATGGGTTCCTCTTACTACCCTTCTTTTAGGTTTTTTGAGCAGAGTTTGAAAATAAAACTTTGGGCACAAAAATGTTATAATGTTAAAGTACATTAAAAGGAAACTAATAGTTTAGGCTTTAGGATTTAACTCTTCCACTCAAATACAGTGGATATTTCTTGAATTATTGGAAGCAGAAGATGGTGTGATCTCACCTTCAGGTTCATCTATTAGTTCTTTTCTCACTGGATGTGCTAGAAGGTGGAGGAACAGACCGGAGCGCCATGCGTCTTTTCTCAGAGGTCATACTTGCTTCCCCCGGTCCTTCTCCTGCTCTGACGCCCACGGCTTCCTTTCCTCCTCCTCTGCCTTGACCAGCTCCTTTCTGGCACACCAGCCCCTCCAGCAAGGCAGGGATGCTCCTGCCTCAGGACCTCTGCACCTGCTGGGTCTCTGCTGGCTTGCACTTGGCTCAGCTAAACCTACAGTGCATTCACTTGCTCTCTCCAGGTCTTTGCTAAGTGCTGCATATCAGAGAGGCTTTCTCTGAGCTGCTGTAAAATTGCCAGCTTTACCCACTCTGCCTTCTTTACTATTACTATTTTGGCCACACCACACGGCATGCTGGACTTCCCCAACCAGGGATTGAACCTGTGTCCACTGCTTTGGAGGCATGGAGTTTTAACCACTGGGCAACCAGGGAACTCCCCTCTTTGTCTTCTTATCCTTCTTTCTCCTTTATCTTCTCTATCTCCCCAAAGGGAAGGTAAACTCCCTGAGAGCAGGGACTTTGTCTTGTTCACCATTGTATACTCAGGACTTATAACAGTGCCTGGCATATCATAAGAGAACAATAAATACTTATGTGAACCTGTGAATAATTTATTAGCACTCTGATGAAGAGATCCTGTTAGCAGGACAGTGACCAGTGCTAAATTCAAATTTAATAATGGGGAACCTATATGTCCTTTAATTCCTTTATTCCAGTGCATCCCTACTGGGACTAAACAGAACTATGTGATTGCTTGAAGCTCTTAGTAAGACTTTGCCTTCTGTTTTGAGTAACTTGAGTCCTTGAACAGAAATTCCCTTCTCTGCCAGTCCAACCAGAACAGTACATTTCTATATCTTCATATTTCAACTCAGTGTAGAAGTGTATGCTGATCGAAAACTCTCCTTGAGGCAAGTACCAGAATTTTATTATGTTAGTAAAGTAAAAATAGATTATTTTTTGTCAATACTTTTATTGGTACAGGAAGAACAAAAGCTGGCTTACTACTAGTATCATATCGACAAGTTAGTAAACAAACATGCTCTTAAAATATGTCATTATTGAATGAATGGAAACCAGAAATGATGGTTTGCTCCTGCCTTAACGGTCTCCTTTGTTCTATGATTGAGGTCAGAACAAATGGCAGAGGGTTGGGCTGGATCAGCAAACCTCAGACATGACCCTCATGTTTCAGGAAGAAGCACAGATGTAAAATCAGAAACAAACAAGCAAAAAATCCTAAAAGCAAAGCCCCAGAAGCCCTCTATCTTCCTCTGTGAATAATGTAAGTTTTGACATGAGAACCCAAGTGTGTTAAAGGGCATGAAAAATGGGAATATTCTCCAGTGATGGACAGAGACAAATTCTTGTAGTGTTTTTCTGTAGTTCTGAGAGCTGGCTGTAGAAGAAGTAATAACTCCTCATCAGAGTATTATTTGGAAGCAAACTTGAAGAAGGGAAGCGGAGCGGCCATGGAGTGTTCTGGGAGCCAGAACAGTCAAGTGGTTTTTGAAGCAGCACTCAAGTGGCCCTGAGGTTGATCAAAGGTGGCAGGTGGTAGCTTGGAGCCTTTGAACACAGAAACCCTAGAGATTTATGGGAGGAGGGGAAGAGGAGGCTGAAGAAAATAAAATCTTTCAGCTGCCCTTTTCCAAAAAGGACATTTTTCATTGTGATCCGAATTGCCCTCTCTTTCTCCCTTGTGAAGTCACTCATTTAATTGCGTCTAGTGCTTATTTGTATGATGCAAAAGAGTCAACAAGTATTTTCTACGCAGAAGAAAGTTCTACTGGAATATCTTCCCATGTTATCATCTTATGCTCCACCCCACTGTGGCTTTTTTGGCACCTACTTTTATTCAAGGCATATTCTTTGAGATGTGTGGGCCATTTGCAACTCAAGCATGCAATGCTTAACAGTGAAGAAAGTTAATCTGGCTCTGCCATCAAAGGTGCCGGAGAGCCAGGAGCTGAAACAATAGAGCTGGAAGCGGTGCCTGAGGATGGAGGGGGGCCAAGCCTGAGCAGGTAGAAAGTAGGCAACGGGTGTAAAAATGGAGGCCCTGAAGAGGTAAAACAAACTATATATGCCGCGTGTATAAATGTATGTGTGTGTGTGCATGTAGCATCAACAGAAAGGTATCTACAGATGTTCAAGGGTTTTTGGATGGTGGTAAGGACCAAGATTGAGATGGGTTATGAAAAAATCCAAAGAAGTGTTGGGACATTTAATTGTCCAAGTTTGGTGGAAATGATAGATTTTGAAGCCCAAATAGTGAAGGCAATGTGAAGCATCATGCAGATACATGGTCCTGCTGCTGCTGCTAAGTCACTTCAGACATGTCCGACTCTGTGCGACCCCATAGATGGCAGCCCATCAGGCTCCCCCATCCCTGGGATTCTCCAGGCAAGAACAATGGAGTGGGTTGCCATTTCCTTCTCCAGTGCATGAAAGTGAAAAGTGAAAGTGAAGTCGCTCAGTCGTATCCAACCCTCAGCGACCCCATGGACTGCAGCTTTCCAGACTTCTCTGTCCATGGGATTTTCCAGGCAAGAGTACTGCAGTGGGGTGCCATTGCCTTCTCCTAAATGGTCCTGGTCTTTATATAATATTAATAAATGCTACCTGGGATGACTCAGAGGAGTCAGAAGCCAAGGATGTCAAGGACTATGAAGAAAAGTTGTTGAAATAATAGTGATTAAAAATTGATTGCGTGTCTACTGATGTGAGGGATTACTATGTTTGCACTTTTTCCTGGCCTTCAATTATGTGGGATTAGAAGTAAATTTGTCTCAAGGACTGGGAGCTGTAATGTAATGTGTGGTCAGTGTTTTCCATGCTTCAGTTCATATGTCAGAGAGGGAAAGACGCAGCCATTAGAAGAGTGTCCACGGGCTTCCCTGGGGTCCAGTGGCTGGGACCACACCTTCCAGTGCAAGGTTGGGCGTTCAATCCCTGGTGGGGAGCTCAGATTCCACATGCCTCAAGGCAAAACACACACACACACACACACACACACACACAACAGAAGCAGCATTGTAAACATTCAAAAAAGACTTAAGATGGATGTCTGCTAACAATAGGAAAATAAAGGTCAAAATAGAAAGTTATGAAAGATGAGTCAGAATTAGGAAGGAAAGTCCTCTGAAGTGGTAAGGATGGAGGTAATACCTCTTCAGAAAGGTCAATATCCTGGTCATAGTGGCAGACATAGAAATGATGGGTACGGGCTGGGCGTTGAACCTGCTGACGTGTGATTCCAGGAGAGACTTTGGCGTCCATCAGATCCAGTTCCGATTCTGGTGGAAAGTGAAAGCGAAAGTCCCTCAGTTTTTTCAGACTCTTTTCGAGTCCATGGAATTCTCCAGGCCAGAATACTGGAGTGGGTAGCCTTTCCCTTCTCCAGGGGATCTTCCCAACCCAGGGATCTAACCTAGGTTTCCTGCATTGCAGGCAATTCTTTACCAGCTGAGCCACAGGGGAACCCAAGAATACTGGAGCTATGAGGGAAGCCCCCACTTCTGGTGGGGTGAGTTCCAATTCTAGTTTGGTCTGGCCATCAGGGTAGTGAAAGGTGCTCATGTCAGGGCTGAAAGTCATTTCAATGTCTTAGTTCCTTAAGAGAGAATTAATTGCTGAAACCATTGTTATTGTCATGGAGACCATTCTTTTTGCCTGATGTAGATTTTGGGGGGTTTATTTTTAAACTAGACAACAAAAAGAATTTAATATATCTGAACCCTCTGTGGCTCAGACAGAAAAGAATCTGCCTGCAATGTAGGAGATGTGGGTTCGATCCCTGGGTCAGGAAGATCCCCTGGAGAAAGGGAATGGCAACCCACTCCAATATTCTTACCTGGAGAATTCCATGGACAGAGGAGCTGGTGAGCTATAGTCCACGGGGTTGCAAAGAGTTGGACGTGACCGAGTACACATGCACACGTAGCTAAACCACTTGTCTCTACACCTGAAAAACTACCACAGCATTGTTAATCAATGATATTCCAATATAAAATACAAATTTTAAAAACTATAAAATTATTTAGCGTGACTATAATACAAATCAGAACAAAGCTCTTACTGGAATTGGTGTGGCTTGGTGTGTGTTTGCCAATCACACTACATCTTGCATCCTTGAGGAGGTGTGTGCAGTTGGATTTCCTCTGCCTGGGGCCATCTTTCCACAAATTCCTTTCTTGACCATGTGTGTCTCCATATGATAACGATGAGCAGATGAACATCACCATCTCATGTATCAAAAAATAGGTTGGCTCCTGATTTCTCATAAGATGTCGAAAGCACCTAAAATTTAGTTTTGAAATGCAACCATTTGGTTCACAACACCTGTCGTTTTACAAAGGTGACATTTTGTCCTTCCAAGAGGGAGCTGGGGCGATTTTTATGCTTGGGGGAGGTGGTCAGTACACAGGTACTCTCACCTGTGTTGGAAATAGCATGGGAGTTGGGAGGCCAGATGCACATTGGGAATGGTGGGCGCTAGCCAAGAACTCACCTGTGCTGCCATCTTTAGCTTCCAGATCAGTAGCCAGCAAGCAATTACTGAAGATAAGAGTCACGATTTTCTTTTAACAGAGGTTGTTGCTTTCCACCTGCACATGGGTGGAAGGGAATCATCACAGGTGGTGCAGGAGGCTTCCCCGTGGTGGGCTTGGGTCTCTCTCTGTGCAGCCAAACAGGAGATGAGCCTCACTGACTCCATTTCTGACTCTTGTCTCTGCAAAAAGTGTCATCCCTCTGAATCTTTACGAGCTGAGTGGCAGCAACTCACAACTGTAGATGGAGGGGGCTGGTTGTTTCTGGATTGCATTGATCTGATTCGCATTCTCCAGGTGTCCTTGTAGGTGTGGTATTGTTTATAATACTGCTTCTTAGAGTTTCTGATGCTGAAGATAAACAGAGTACTTAATATCTACCTCCCCAGCCCCAGGCTGCATCCAAGACCTGCTGATTGTGAACTTTCAGGGTAGGAACCCGGGGAGTTGTATATTTTATGGACACCTGCTTGTTGTACTCGGAAGAATTTGAGAGACAACGATTTTGTGAAAATTGCAAATTGATAGATCTCGCTAGTCAGATACTAAAATATATTTGCCCCTAAAATCCAGGAGTCAAATCTTGGAGCCCTAAGTTTAAGAAGCCCAAGCCTACTTGTGCTTTTTATATCATCCTCTAAATAGACACCCCCACCTCTAACTTTTCTGGCAGTTCAGTTCAGTTCAGTCGCTCAGTAGTGTCTGACTCCTTGTGATCCATGGACTGCAGCACACCAGGCCTCCCTGTCCGTCACCAACTCCCGGAGCTTACTCAAACTCATGTCTGTTGAGTCGGTGATGCCATCCAACCATCTCATCCTCTGTCATCCCTTCTCCTCCCACCTTCAATCTTTCCCAGCATCAGGGTCTTTTCCAATGAGTCAGTTCTTCACATCAGGTGGCCAAAGTATTGGAGCTTCAGCTTCAGCATCAGTCCTTCCAATGAATATTCAAGACTGATTTCCTTTAGGATGGGCTGGTTGGATCTCCTTGCTGTCCAAGGGACTCTCAAGAGTCCCTCCAACACCACAGTTCAAAAGCATCTATTTTTCAGCATTCAGCTTTCTTTATAGTCCAACTCTCACATCCATACGTGATATGGGAATATCTTGGATAATTGAAATCCAGAGGAAACCTAGAAAATAAACAGGAAAGTGCACCTCTGCTTAAAACTCCCTACAGTATCAGACATGCAGAGGCTCCATGAACCCACAGAGCTCTGCAGTCTGTGTCCTTGCTCTTACAGCCTCTTCTAAAGACGTGTGTGTGTGTGTGTGTGTGTGTGTGTGTGTGTGTGTGTATGTGCACATGCATGCACGCTCAGACTTGTCTGACTCTTTTGGACCCCATGGATTGTAGCCTGCTGGGCTCCTCTGACCATGGGATTTCCTGGAATCCCAGGATACTAGAGCAGGTTGCCATTTCCTCCTCCAGGGGATCTTCCCCACCCAGGGATCAAACCTGTGTCTCTTACATCTCCTGCATTGCCAGATGGGTTCTTTACCACTGAGCCAGGTAGGAAGCCCAAAGAGCTACACACAGCCAGACCAGTGCAGAGAAGGAGTGAGAGGCAGAGAGAGGCAGCATTGCAGGTTGGGAAGCATCATGCAGGTGAAGACCTGAACTCAGACCCCCAGTGGCCACTATCTGGTCATGTCCCCTGAGCGAATCTCCCACCTGCCTTGTTAGTGGTGTGTATCATATCTACATGCCAGATTTCAGATGGGGATGGAAGAAAATAATGCAAATGAATGTTGTGTTCTATAGAAAGGGTTGTCTTTCATTTCCACCCCACAGTTACACTTAGAATACACAATGAAAACCTAATAGAAGTTGGCTCTGACCCCCACTCTTTGAGGGGAACAGTTGTGTGCAGTGGAGCTGTTCTTGGTTTCCACCAGCTTCCGGGGGTTCTGGCAGACAGGGATGGGTTAGAGACCTATGAGAGAAAGAAGGGGACAGTGAAATACTAGTCAGCATTCGAAAGAGAGGAGCTGCAAAGCCACTAAAAGACATGGAGGAAACTCAAATACATATTACAACGTGAAAGAAGCCAATCTGAAAAAAGCTATGTACCGTATGATTCCAATTTTATGACATTCTGGAGAAAAACAGTACTATGGAGACATTAGTAAAGATGGGTGGTGGCCAGGGGCTTGGGGAGGGAGGGATGAACAGGGGGAGCGCAGAGGATGTTAGCCGGTGAAACTACTCTGTACAATCCTGTCTTGGTGGGTACATGTCACAGTCCATTTGCCCAAACCCATAGGATGTGCATTACCATAACCCAGACCCATAGAATGTACATTAACACAGAAAGTACTCTCACCATTGTTGAAAATAGCACGGGAGTTGGGAGGCCAGATGCACACTTGGGAATGGTGGCCACTAGCCAAGAACTCACCTGTGCTGCCATCTGTAGCTTCCAGATCAGTAGCCAACAAGCAATTACTGAGAATAAGAGTCACGATTTTCTTCTAACAGAGGTCGCTTGCCTCCTGCACGTGGGCAGATGGGAATCATCACAAGTGATGCAGGCTTGGGGCTCTCTGTGTGCAGCCAAGCAGGACAGGAGCCATTGCTTTGCCAAAAAGACATTGCTTTGCCAACAAAGGTCCAAAAAGTCAAAGCTATGGTTTTTCCAGTAGTCATGTATGTATGTGAGAGTTGGCCCATAAAGAAAGCTGGGTGCTGAAGAACTGATGATTTGGAACTATGGTGTTGGAGAAGACTCTTGAGAGTCCCTTGGACCGCAAGGAGACCAAACCAGTCCATCCTAAAGGAAATCAGTCCTGAATATTCACTGGAAGGACTGATGTTGAAGCTGAAACTCCAATACTTTGGCCACCTGATGCAAAGAGTTGACTCATTGGAAAAGACCCTGATGCTGGGAAAGATTGAAGGCAGAAGGAGAAGAGGGCAACAGAGAATGAGATGATTGGATGGCATCACCGACTCAGTGGACATGAGTTGTACAGACACCAACTCCAGGAGTTGGTAACGGATAGGGAGGCCTGGTGTGCTGCAGTCCGTGGGGTCTCAGAGTTGGATACGACTGAGCGATGACCTGAACTGAACTGAACTGATAGAACGCACCACTCCAAGAGCCTTAATGTACGCTGTGGACTCGGTGATGATGATGTGCCCATGTAAGTTCATTGGCTGTGACAGGGTGCTGCTGATGGGCAAGACTGTGCTTATCTGAAGGCAGGGTATGCATGAGACCTCTCTACACTCTCTCCTCAAGGTTTCTGTGGTTTGAAAACTTCTCTAAAGTGTCAAATTTACTAATTAAAAAATGAGACAGAATGAGGTGTGGCCACTGATGATCTGCTGTTTCAGGCGGACCAGTAGGCATGGCACACAGAGATGGACGAGGGATGGCAGCCAGCCCAGATGTCTCGTGGTTGTCCTAAAAGAAAAAAAATGGTCGGTTTTAAATTAACTATCTTTTCAAATTAGGTTACTCCACTTCCTCCATATATACCAATGGTAAGGAACTAACATGTATTTCCTGTGGGATGTTTCTTTGGAAGAGTAGTGAAAATCTCTTTTCAATCCAACTCCACTGTCTGTCAGGAGGGGAAAAATCAATGTGGGTCATACACAGGGAAAAGCAACCTGAATTTAGCAAGCAGATTTACTCAGCAAAGTACTTTGCTTTCATATTCTGGCAGTTAAGGCTAACTGTTGGAAAGTGAAGGGAAGCTGTCAAAAAAAGGAAAATGTTAAAATAGTTAAAAGAGAGAAAGAAAGATGAGAGATTAAAGGTCAAAGTTTTGGTGATTAGGAAAGAAATATATTAATGGTGGGAGAAGTAGTGGGATTGAGTAGGAAGAAGAATAATTGACTTGAGAAGTACATTTCTTTTGTGACCCCTCTGGATCACTTAGGCTATGGCCTCAGATGAATTATCACGTTATTATTCTTCGTGAAATTCACATGAGCTGTTTTGCAGTTTGGAACCACTGTTTCTACAGCAGGAGTCAGATTTCTCATGTCTAGGTCAACTTTTTGGGGTACTTTGAAAGAAAGGTGTGTTTTCCTCATGCAATTCTTTACACATATTGAAGTAATGAGTTAGTTTTAGACATTGTGAAAGTCCAGCATTATCCATGTATTTACTGTTGAAGAATGGATTTTTATTTGACTCAAAGTATGTATTTGCTTCTTACTTTCTTTAGCTTTTAACCTGTTGTTCTGAATTAAATTGGAAATGAAATTCAATTTTAAAACTCTGGACCACTGGAAATAATAGATTCCGAAGAACAACAATAGCTCTTAGTGACAGTATCTTTAAAACATATGTGTAACCTCGTCACCTTGCTGTATAGCAGAAATTGATACAACATTGTAGTGCAACTATACTTCGGTTTAAAAATGATAACAAATATATTTACAGCTGTTAACCCACTTTCCCCTAATGTGGGGATGCTCAGGCCAAAGGTTGTGGGGAGGAACAGGGGAGTGTTCATCTCAGATTTCCTTGAACAAATCAAGATGGGTGACATTGGGTCAAGGCTGAGCCAGAGATAGACTGTCCCAGTCACTTAGATGAATTTAGTCTTTTTTTGGGGGGGGATATATTTTTTAATTAATTTATTTTAATTGGAGGCTAATTACTTTACAATAATGTAGTGGTTTTTGCCTTACATTGACATGAGTCAGCCATGGGTGTACATGTGTCCCCCATTCTGAACCCCCATCCCACCTCCCTCACCATCCCATCCTTCTGGGTCATCCCAGTGCACCGGCCGTGAGCGCCCTGTGTCATGCATCAAACCTGGACTGGTGCTCTGTTTCACATATGGTAATATACATGTTTCATTGCCATTGTCTCACATCATCCCACCCTCGCCCTCTCCCACAGAGTCTAAAAGACTGTTCTAATGCTGTCTCATATATAGGATCCTTGTTACCATCTTTCTAAGTTCCATATATATATGTTAGTATACTGTATCGGTGGAGAAGGAAATGGCAACCCACTCCAGTGTTCTTGCCTGGAGAATCCCAGGGATTGCGGAGCAAAGTGAGCTGCCATCTATGGGGTCACACGGAGTCAGACACGACTGATGTGACTTAGCAGCAGCAGCGGCAGCGGCAGCAGCATACTGTACTGGTGTTTCTCTTTCTGGCTTACTTCACTCTGTATAATAGGCTCCAGTTTCATCCACCTCATTAGAACTGATTCAAATGTATTCTTTTTAGTGGCTGAGTAATACTCCATTGTGTATATGTACCACAGCTTTCTTATCCATTCATCTGCTGATGGACATCTAGATTGCTTCCATGTCCTGGCTATTATAAACAGTGCTGCGATGAACATTGGGGTACACGTGTCTCTTTCCATTCTGGTTTCCTCAGTGTGTATGCCCAGCAATGGGATTGCTGGGTCATAAGGCAGTTCGATTTCCAGTTTTTTAAGGAATCTCCACACTGTTCTCCATAGTGGCTGTACTAGTTTGCATTCCCACCAACAGTGTAAGAGGGTTCCCTTTTCTCCACACCCTCTCCAGCATTCATTGTTTGTAGACTTATTAGTCTTAATAGAGAAGTGGGGATCCAGTGAAAGTAATTTAGGAAGAAGTGCTGTTATGATGGCTCACTGATGTAGAAGAAAGACCATGAAGAAGAGGGCTGGGAGGCAGGTGTGGGCCTAAAACCTTATTCTGTACTGGTGTGTGTGTGCATTCGCTCAGTTGTGTCCAGCTCTTTATGACCCCATAGACTGTAGCCTGCTGGACTCCTCTGTTCATGGCAAGAGTACTGGAGTGGGTTGCCATTTCCTACTCCAGGGGATCTTTCTGACCCAGAGATTGAACTCATGACTCTTGCTCTCCAGCATTGGCAGGAGGGTTCTTTACCACTAGTGCCACCTGAGAAGCCCCATTCAGCTCTAGAATTCCTGGTTTATAAATCAGTGGGTCTCTTTAACTTTTCAGCCACATGTTGGTGCTATGTCATTTGGGTACCATCTTTGGTAACATGAGAAGCTCCTGTGCCTATTGAGCAGTTTATAGTTTTTCTAAAATTAGCTTTTGGATGCTCATCTATACCCAAATTTCACCCAAAACAAAAAATAAATAATCTTTTAAAACATAAATTGCAACCACTGTGCATCAAAACATTATTTTCATTACATTTAGCATTTTCTTTTGCTTCAGCCAAATCCCAGGACCAGTTCACCGCTCCCTGCCTGTGGTTTCCGGCCCCTCTGTGTCATCATTCCCACAGTAGAAATAAGTGTGTGTGTGATTTTGCAGAGTGTCTTCTCTCTGTTTCCTTCAGAATGTCTCCATCCCTAAGAGATGCTCAGGAAATATTAATACATATTGAACTTTGAAATGTACTGGGCTGATGTTACAGAGACATTATCCATTGTGAAAAGAAGAGAGTTAAAGGCCCTCAGGGAGGTGACAGGTTGTGAGCTGGTTCTGTGCATGCGTGAAATGGGAACCGATTGCTGTCATGTATGAGGGGCAAAGACTAATAGAGTTTTGCCAAGAAAATGCACTGGTCATAACAAACACCCTCTTCCAACAACACAAGAGAAGACTCTATACATGGACATCACCAGATGGTCAACACTGAAATCAGATTGATTATATTCTTTGCAGCCAAAGATGGAGAAGCTCTATACAGTCAGCAAAAACAAGACCAGGAGCTGACTGTGGCTCAGACCATGAACTCCTTATTGCCAAATTCAGACTTAAATTGAAGAAAGTAGGGAAAATCACTAGACCATTCAGGTATGACCTAAATCAAATCCCTTATGATTATACAGTGGAAGTGAGAAATAGATTTAAGGGCCTAGATCTGATAGATAGAGTGCCTGATGAACTATGGAATGAGGTTCATGACATTGTACAGGAGACAGGGATCAAGACCATCCCCATGGAAAAGAAATGCAAAAAAGCAAAATGGCTGTCTGGCGAGGCCTTACAAATAGCTGTGAAAAGAAGAGAAATGAAAAGCAAAGGAGAAAAGGAAAGATATAAACATCTGAATTCAGAGTTCCAAAGAATAGCAAGAAGAGATAAAAAAAGCCTTCTTCAAAGATCAATGCAAAGAAATAGAGGAAAACAACAGAATGGGAAAGACTAGAGATCTCTTCAAGAAAATTAGAGATACCAAGGGAACATTTCATGCAAAGATGGGCTCGATAAAGGACATAAATGGTATGGACCTAACAGAAGCAGAAGATATTAAGAAGAGATGGCAAGAATACACAGAAGAACTGTACAAAAAAGATCTTCATGACCCAGATAATCATGATGGTGTGATCACTGACCTAGAACAAGACATCCTGGAATGTGAAATCAAGTAGGTCTTAGAAAGAATCACTATGAACAAAGCTAGTAGAGGTGACAGAATTCCAGTTGAGCTATTCCAAATCCTGAAAGATGATGCTGTGAAAGTGCTGCACTCAATATGCCAGCACATTTGGAAAACTCAGCAGTGGCCACAGGACTGGAAAAGGTCCGTTTTCATTCCAATCCCAAAGAAAGGCAATGCCAAAGAATGCTCAAACTACTGCACAATTGCACTCATCTCACACACTAGTAAAGTAATGCTCAAAATTCTCCAAGCCAGGCTTCAGCAATACATGAACCGTGAACTTCCTGATGTTCAAGCTGGTTTTAGAAAAAGCAGAGAAACCAGAGATCAAATTGCCAACATCCGCTGGATCATGGAAAAAGAAAGAGAGTTCCAGAAAAGCATCTATTTCTGCTTTATTGACTATACCAAAGCCTATGACTGTGTGGATCACAATAAACTTTGGGAAATTCTTCAAGAGATGGGAATACCAGATCACCTGACCTACCTCTTGAGAAACCTATATGCAGGTCAGAAAACAGCAGTTAGAACTGGACATGGAACAACACACTGGTTCCAAATAGGAAGGGGAATAGGTCAAGGCTGTATATTGTCACCCTGCTTATTTAACTTATATGCAGAGTACATCATGAGAAATGCTGGACTGGAAGAAGCACAAGCTGGAATCAAGATTGCCAGGAGAAATATCAATAACCTCAGATATGCAGATGACACCACCCTTATGGCAGAAAGTGAAGAGGAACTAAGAAGCCTCTTGATGAAAGTGAAAGAGGAGAGTGAAAAAGTTGGCTTAAAGCTCAACATTCAGAAAACGAAGATCATGACATCTGGTCCCATCACTTCATGGGAAATAGATGGGGAAACAGTGGAAACAGTGTCAGACTTTATTTTTCTGGGCTCCAAAATCACTGCAGATGGTGACTGCAGCCATGAAATTAAAAGATGCTTACTCCTTGGAAGGAAAGTTATGACCAACCTAGATAGCCTATTCAAAAGCAGAGACATTACTTTGCCAACAAAGGTTCGTCTAGTCAAGGCTATGGTTTTTCCTGTGTCATGTATGGATGTGAGAGTTGGACTGTGAAGAAGGCTGAGCGCTGAAGAATTGATGCTTTTGAACTGTGGTGTTGGAGAAGAATCTTGAGAGTCCCTTGGACTGCAAGGAGATCCAACCAGTCCATTCTGAAGGAGATCAGCCCTGGGATTTCTTTGGAAGGAATGATGCTAAAGCTGAAACTCCAGTACTTTGGCCACCTCATGCAAAGAGTTGACTCATTGGAAAAGACTCTGATGCTGGGAGGGATTAGGGGCAAGAGGAGAAGGGGACGACAGAGGATGAGATGGCTGGATGGCATCACTGACTCGATGGGCGTGAGTCTGAGTGAAATCTGGGAGTTGGTGATGGACAGGGAGGCCTGGCGTGCTGCGATTCATGGGGTTGCAAAGAGTCGGACACGACTGAGCAACTGATCTGATCTGATCTGATCTGATGAGGGGCTTACCATGGGTCAAGTGCATTTCATAAAATATCTCATTTAATTGAATCCTTATGATAACCCCTGCAGCAGGTTCTTAACCTCACTTGTAAAGACTTTTTTTTAGAGCAGTTTTCGATTCACAGCAGATTCAGGGGAAGGTACAACGATTTCCTGTGTACCCCCGGTGGTCACATATGTATGGCTTCCTGCATTGTCAGCAGCCCCACCAGGCGAGCCTGGCCTTAAAACCCAAGAACCTCACTGACGCACTACACTGCTTCCAAAACTCAGCCTCTGCTCAGCGATGCCAAGCAGAATCATGGAGACAAGTTTTGCATGAAGTACAAAGAAGTAGCTTGATTGCTTTGTCAGGCCAAGGGGGACACATCAACTTAATGCCCTCAAGGCTGTGTGTCCCCTCTGGAGCAGGTAATGAGGTGTCTTAGAGTGTTCAAGGAGCCCCATGTCGTCAGCTCAGGGACATTCTTCTGATTGGCTGGTGGTGAGGTAATTGAGAGTCAGCATCATCAACCTTCTGGTTCCAACCAGCTTGGGGCCTGTCTGGGGCCTACATGCTTGTGGGCAGCACACAGTTAACTTCATCTTCTTGATTGGGGCTTCAGAATCTGGAAAACAGCTCAAAGGACATGACTCAGAATATTATGTGCAGTCCTTGAGGAGGAGCTAAAATTCTTTGGATTTGTTTCATGGCTAAAGTTTTATTATTTTTTGTCTTGCTTGACTGTTTTCCTTTCTTTTGGCATTTTTCTCACTTTCCTAATTAAATTTTTTCTTTGAAGTTTTTCTACAGACAAAAGGCAGGCAGAGGATGTGGGTTCATAGTTCACAGTTTACATCAGGGTTCCCTCTTAGTATTGTACATTCTGTGTCTATAGACAATTGTATAATGATGTATATCCATCCTTATAGTATCATATAGAGTAATTTTTTGTCCTAAATACTTCTGTGCATGACCTATTGATCCCTCCCTCCATCCTACCCCGGGCATCCACCAGTCTTTACTATCTTAATAAGTTTGCCTTTTCCAGAATGTCCTATGATTGGAATCAGACAGTATGTTTTCCTCTCATGTTGACTTTTCACTTAAGATTATGCTTGTAAGTTTCCTTCATATCTTTTCATAGCCTGATAACTCATTTCTTTTTAGGGCTTAACACTAGTCCATTGTCTGCATGACCAACATTTGTCCATCCATTCACCACCTAGTGAAGAACATCATGGTTGCTTCTGAAAATTAACAATTATGAATAAAACTTCTGAAAACATGCATGGGCAGGCTTCTGTGTGAGCATTCATTTTCAACTTGCTTGGGTAAATACCAAGGGTTGTGATTTCTGGATCACATAAGAGTGTTTCAGTTGTGTAAGAAACTGCCAAAGTGCCTTCCAAAATAAGGATCCCATCCTGGGTTTGCCCACCAGTGGATGAGACTTCCTGTTGCTCACCAGCACAGTGTCATCACTGTTCTGAATTTTGGCCATTCTAATATGTGTGTAGTGGTTCAGTCTCATTTTTCAGGTCTTTGTTTGGCTTGGATAAGATAAATGAAGCATGGAGTGCTTAGACAACTTACCTGAGGCCACACGCTGGTAAACTGAAAAGCTGGAATCTAAGTACACTTGTTGGAACTGCAACCACATAGTCGAGGCTTGCAACCTCTTCTAATCACTGTGTCCCACCCCTTTCCTTGGAGAGACAGGTTTCCTCAAATTTGAAAGTACAATACCGTCCTGTTCCCCTTATGCACTGGCTTATATTGAAGGTAAAAGGAGGTAGGGTATCTGTAAGTCCTTTGAGAATTGCAAAGCACTATGAATGTGCCAGTGCTTTTTTAAAAATCGCCACTAGCATCCCCCTTAATAAAACACGCAAGGTCGTGTGACAGGGAAGGGGGTGGGGCAGTGAAATATGATCATTTATGACCACAAAAACCCCTCTGTACGCGTTTAGCGCCTGGCAGAGGGGAGGGCAGGCCTATTCATAGAGGGTGTCCTGGTGTCCAGGTAGGCAGAGAAGGCAGACCTTGGGCTGGAGCCCTCGGGGGGGGTCGTGGTACCGCCCTCGCCGCGGCCCATGCCCTCTACCCAGCTGGAGAAGCCAGAGCCAGGATGAGGATGTGGCCGCCCCCCTTCGGCGCGGGCTCCACCTCCTGCTGGCAGAGTTCCCTGATGGTCCGCCCACCCTGGATGCAGTGCTCCAAGAACTTGCTGTTCCGCTGCAGGTCGCCCGAGGGAAGCAGCCGCAGGTAGATCACCAGGTGGTCCAAGGTACTCTGGTCACTGAAGGAGACCAGCAGGTTGGCCACTGAGGTCTGCGTCTCCACCCGCTCGTTCAGGCCCATGAACGTGTGGTGGAAATCCTCAGTTGTGAGCTCAGGGAAGCCCTGGGACACCAGGTCCTCTTCACTCTTGGCAGACACAGCCTTGAACCGCTGCGATTCCTTGCTGTCATCCAGCAACACCTCCAAGTGGGAGAATCCAAAAGCGCGATAGAGGCAGTTTCCACCAGCCCTGGTCTTGCGGATGTAGGAGTACTTTCTGTGGCGGTCCTTGACCTTCTGTTGACAGACGTTGTTATCCTCAGTGCACTATCTGTGTAGGACCCAGACCAGCGGGTTCTGCACAGCGATCTCTTGCTGAATTAGGTCTGCTGAGCCATGATGGCTTCATGAGCAAGACAGTTAACACCTTCCTTGTCGCTGCCCAATGGCTCCTGCTCCTGTTCTGGAGATTCCCCCACTGCCATCAGTAAACAGGTGGTGCTAGTGGTAAAGAACCCAGCTGCCAATGTAGGAGAGATAAGAGATGTGGGTTCAATCCCTGGGTCGGGAAGATCCCTGAAGGAGGACACAGCAACCCACTCCAGTATTCTTTCCTGGAGAATCCCATGGACAGGGAAACCTGGCAGGCTACAACCCAAAGGGTTGCAAAGAGTTAGACATGACTGAAGCGACTTAGCATGCGTGAATATAGACAGTAACATATGTACATGTAAGTACATACAATAGGTACACAACATGTGATGTATTTGGAAAAGGTGAGATCATGTGAGTACCAGGTGTAACACCAAGTACTTATGTGACTTTCAATAAATTCCCTATGCCTTTGATTCCTGATCTAGAAAATAAGATATGGCTACATTTTAACCATTACTATGTGACAAGTGAATGTGTGCTATATGTGAACAAAATAAAAATTGCAGTGTTTGTGGCTCTGTAGATGGGCAGAGGGCAAAGGAGTCTCGGTGGGTGGTAGCTGTCCATGCAAGAGGCAGGATTCAAGAGGTCAAACATACAAAGACATGAGGGAAAAGAATAAAAGTGGGATGCTAAGTGAGTATTAAGTTCAGTCCATCCAGAGGAAGCATTATGATGCTTATCATGACAAACTCTACCAGAGGAAAATGATGGCTGAAGCCAGTTAGAAAGACAGCCTTCTCCTACCTGACAAATAACTGTGCTCACCTGTAATCAGATTTCCCACCAAGTGTGCAGGTGCAGCTGGAGACACTCGAGGTGTCTTCATTGTTTAGCGGAATGTATTTTTTTCTTTTAGTTTCTTAGAACAAAATTATGTAACCCATTTTTATAACTATTGAATTATAACTAATCATGTTGACTATTCACTGAGTAATTGTATAGATCAGTTATCCTGGTAGATGCTGGCAATGATCCTTTCATTTCCCCTTGACGTTTATGGAGGTTCTGGATTTGTGTTAGTTTGCCACTCTATGGGCTTCCCAGGTGGTAGTAGGGGTAAAGAACCCACCTGCCAATGCAGGTAGGTATAAGAGATGTGGGTTTGATCCCTGAGTCAGGAAGATCCCCTGGAGGATGACATGGGAACCTATTACACATTCTTGCCTGGAGAATCCCATGGACAGAGGAGCCTGGCAGGCTACAATCTTAGGGTTGCACAGAGTCAGACATGACTGAAGTGACTTAGCACGTACACATGCAGCTCTATATTGAATCACTGGAACTTTATGGCAATGAAATCACTCACTTTGAAACTGATGATGTGCTATAGATGAGCATTTGTGTACATCTATGAATTGGATATTAGCTTATATTTCAACCATCTCCTTTCCATCATTCATAAAGGTAAAATCTACCATCAATTTTACGGGCAATTTTAAATATAACATTCTTCTTTTTTGTGTGCTGTAATTCTATTATGTGCATTAGAGAAATGTTTTCCCTACTCTGTTTTCAAAGAGCTTACTTTACAAAAAAAAAAAAAAGTTATTTTGATAGGACAGAATGCTGTGTCAATAGCTCCAAGTCCGGTACCACCGAGATTCCAGAAGCACCATTATTACTAATGTCTTAGCCCATTGAGTCTAGACAGAAAAGCTCAATAGGAGCAGACAAAGACATTGGCCTGTTTTGAGAACACACACAGAAGTACTTGGCTTGGGGAACTGGAAAAACAAAGCAGAGAGGTGAAGGGACTCAATGCTCTCTTCTGAATAAAGGACATTTCCAATGGCTTTAATTGCACCAACAGCAGATGCTTCCTATGGAAGGTTAATTTGCAAAAACACGAAGTAAAATAAAGCTACTCATGAACATTTTCTCGTCTAAGTCCCATTGAGTGTCAGAGGACACTCAATTGATGCTGTGGGGATCAGGAAATGATGTGTTTGTTTTCTGCAGAGTAGTTTTATTGAAGCATCGGTTGATGGCTCACATTCTGATGGGCAGCCGGACATCCATTAAGATCTCTTCCCTAAAGGGTACAATTGCACATTCAAATACTGATCAATAAGACAGTAAGGCTTTGATTTCGCTCACAAACACTGTCAGGTCCGCTGTTTGCCATGTGTTATCTAAGAATCATTTGCATCGTATTGGATTATAATAATTGCTGGCATTATCAGGTGGAATATTGTGACAGAGAGTTCATGAGTATCATGCAGTGAGCTCCTGAGATACAGAGAAGGTAGGTTTGGGAAACCAGCAGACGATTGCTGTTGGCTGCCAAATAGTGTTTTTGGCGGATCACTGTCACAGAACTCTGTCAGAAGTACTCTTTGGTGGACAATAAAAGATGCAAATGGCCGTTCACTCATGGAGTAATGCTCGCTTTGGATGGATTCTAAAACGTAACGTGTCATAAACATTAAACGATCAGCCTTATTTACATGGCCCCAGCTTCAGTTACTCACGGACTATTGAAGATGATTTTCAGTGGGTTGTACAGATGTGTTTCTTGATTGTGTGTAGCTGTTGTGGGTGATTGAACCTTGTCTTTCCCTAGATATGGAGGATGTAGGTTTGAACACTACCATATCCATTCAAGAAAGGATGGTGCCTAGGTGGCATGGTTGCTGCTGGCAGGACCCATTTCAGAGGATCAGGCACCTAGGGCAGCTGGGCCAGCCCAAAGGCACAAGGGCTGCTACCAAGCAGACCCCACGCGTCAGATTCAGGGATTTCTTGCTGTCCGAGATCCCAGACCTCTCATCCTGGTCAACCTCTGCTAATTTCACCCACATGCGATCATGAACTCCAAGTCTGTTGTCAGTCTGTTCCAAGGGGAGATTCCCTCCACACCAGCATCTGGCTTTGAACTTCCTTTCCTGTCTCATGATTGCACCAGCTTGGAACTGATGGCCATCCCTCATCATATGGACTCGCACCTCAGCCCGCCTGTGAGTTGCCCTCTGCATTCTGCTCCTCCCAACTGCTGGGCAAGAGTTTGCTCTGGCATGTCGTCTAGACATGTAATTACATGTAAGGGACACATCAAACCATTGCACACACTTTGGTCATTAGAGCTGACCCAATCCAGGCACCTATAGAAAGAAAACTTCCAGTTGAACTCATATGGAACCTGTTTGCAAATTGTGGGGCAACAAGAAAGCTCTTACCTTATACAATGTTGCTACTGCTGCTGCTGTCGCTTCAGTCATGTCTGACTCTCTGTGATTCCATAGACGGCAGCCCACCAGGCTCCTCTGTCCCTGGGATTCTCTAGGCAAGAATACTGGAGTGGGTTGCCATTTCCTTCTCCAATGCATGAAAGTGAAGTCGCTCAGTTGTGCCCGACTCTTAATGACCCCATGGACTGCAGCCTACCAGGCTCCTCTGTCCATGGGATTTTCCAGGCAAGAGTACTGGAGTGGATTGCCATTGCCTTCCCTGTATGCAATGTTAGGGAAAGGGAAAAAAAAGGCCTGATCCAGTCTGAGGTTTCTCAGCAAATAGTATTGTGCAGTAGTGAGCAAGCCATGGAAATTGTCTTCAGGAAGAAAAATGAAATGATTTTGCAGAGCCTTTAAAGCATTGTTGATGCTGTTTAAGGTAACATCCAGGAGACCTATCTGGGAAAAAATGCTGTCATTGTTTGTAAGTCAAAAGGATGAACAGTATTTTGTGTATGTGTGTGTGTGTGTGTGTGTCTCTTAACTTTGCCCAGCAGTTTTCTCCTATGAACTTGGAGGTCTTCAAGAAGTCCCCTGGCTTTAATATTTCTTTTCTAAGCACTCATTTTCCTCAACAGACCCATAAATGAGCCATTGATTAGGGTACAAACAGTTTGTTCATAGGTCTATTCAATTCTGAATTCTGTGCAATAAAAAAAAAGGAAGACTGTTCTCCCACATGTGAGACAGCTGAGTGCACTAAGCAATTCAGTGCTTTCTGGTAACCAGGGGTGATTTTTTTTTTTTTCCTTTTTGAGTATGAAACTCACCAAGTGCCCCATTGTAATGATAAATGCCAAATAAAGCTTCCTTCACGAGGTGAAAGTGGCTGCCGGGGAGCATCCTTATTTTTGAGACATTTGACGTAGGGTTAAATTTTCACTGGCAATAAGTCATAATGCTTTTTCTCTTATACTGTGAGGTTAGGCACACCTGTCTGAGTAAGTCATATAGGTGCTAAGCCTAGGTCGGCTTCAAGAAACTGTTTTTTTTTTTCTCTTCTCACAGTGAAAATCAGCTCAGAAATGGAGGTAAGGGAAAAACAAGGCTTATGGGAAAAAGAAAAATTTAGCAATAGGAAGGAAAAAAAGATCCTTTCTGCATCTTATGAGGCGCTTTCTTTAAAGAGAGAAAAATCTTTTGGGTATGTGTCTAAGAGTTAAACCATACGGAGCTTTCATTCTGCATTGTAGAGTTATCAGAAGCGAGCCCCCCTCTAATGAGAAATTGAAATCTAATTCTTTGTAAGGAATTTGCTTTTTTTTTTTTGTATGGACCACCAAGATGGAAACTTCCAAACTGAGTTTCCCTGCTCCTGCCGAGGCTGGAATTGAAATTTCTTTTCAGAATGTTGGAGCTGCGGGAGAGGTATCAGCCGCTCAGTCTGCAGACTGCGGGGAGCAGCCTGGGACTGACTCAGACTGACTTGCTATGGATTTCCTTTCAGCAAATTAATATCTACCTCCCTGGGCAAGTCGAAAAAGAGAATGCCCTCACATTTTGCTGTATCTTGCCAGGGTACCATTGGCATCCACCTCTCTCAAAACAATCCTTTTCAAAAGTTTTTTTCTTTTTTTTTTTTTCGATTTGAAAGAGTGTTTTTAAGGTTTGTCTGCATTTCAAACTTTCTTTCCTGAAAAAGGAAAAAATCAGCTTGCGAGGATCAATGAAGGGCAGTATTGAAAACGGCAGTTTGTTTTCTGGAGAGAAAGATCTTGGATTGTGATGGTAAAGCTGGTTCACCATCTCAATGGGGGAAAAATGGGATGGGGGTGATTTAACTGACACCTTCATTTTTTCTACTCTTTTAAGTCATCTGCTGTATGTGGCCAGATTCTGGGGCAAATACAGAAATGAATAAGAGGAGATCTGGTGATGATTAATTTTATGCATCAACTTGACTAGTCCATGAGGTGCCCAGATAGCTGGCTAAACTTTATTTCTGGATGTGTGTGAAATATTGACATTTGTCTCTCTCTTTTTTTTTTTTTTAGATATTATGTTTATTTAGTTTTTCAGTCTTTGATGTCATCTGCTTCCAGCATTTAAAAAAATTTTATTGGAGCATAATTGATTTACAAAGTTGTGTTAGTTTTAGGTGTAGAGCAAAGTGATTCAGTTAAACACATTCTTCTTCAGATTCTTTTCTCATATACGTTATTACAGAATATTCAGTCAAGTTCTTTGTGCTGTACATTAGGTCCTTGTTGATTATCTGTCTTATGAATAGTAGTGTGTATATGTTAATCCTAAACTCATGATTTATCCCTCCCTCACATTTCCCCTTTGGTAACCATTAGTTTATTTTCTGTATCTATTAGTTTAAATAAGTTCATATGTATCGTTTTTTAAATTAGATCCCACTTATGAATGATATCATATGATGTTCCTTTCTCAGAGATAATAGATAGTAGACAATAGGTAATCTCTAGGTCAGTTTGTATTGCTGCAAATGCCATTATTTCATTTGTCATGGCTGAGTAATGTTCTTTTGTGTATATGTACCGCATTTTCTTTAGTCATTCCCGTCAGTAGACATTTAGTTGCGTCCTTATCTTCACTATTGTAAATAATGCTGCAGTGGGGTGCATGCATCTTTCAAATTATTGTTATTATATTTTCAGATATAAGCTCAGGAGTGGGATTGCTGGGTCATATGGTAGTTCTATTTTTAGGTTTTAAGGAACCTCCATACTGTTCACCATAGCAGCCTTACCAATTTCCATTCCCACCAACAATGTAGGAGTGTTCCCTTTTCTCCACACCCACTCCAGAATTTATTGTTTGTGGACTTTTTAAATGATGGCCATTCTGACTGGCATGGGGTGATATCTTTGTAGCTTTGCTTTGCATTTCTCTGATAATTAGTGATGTTGATCGTCTTTTCTTGTGCTTTTTGGCCATCTGTATGTCTTCTTTGGGAAAATATCTGTTTAAAACTTTTGCCCATTTTTGATTGGGTTGTTTGTTGTTATTGTTGTTGGTGGTGATTTTTTGGATATGGAAATGTGTGAGATTGATCACTTACTATTTTGAAGATTAATCCCTTGTAGGTTGCTTCATTTGCAATCATTCCCTCCCATTCTGTGGGGAGATGGGCTTCTGAATGGCTAGACTCAAGAAAGCACAGGGCACTCCCCACAGCAGGCGGGCTTCAGGAAGCCTCTCGAGAGCCTGCGTAGGACAGAAAATTGGAGGAGAGCTGAACTCACTCATGCCACCTGACCATGGAGTGGGGATGCTGACTTTCTCCTGCCTCGACCACCCAGCTCTCAGATCCTTAGAATCACACCACCTGCTTCCTTAAGTCTCCGGCCTGCGGCCGGCAGACCATGGGATTTCTCAGCCTGCATGATTGTTTTCTTTGCTCTAGTACAGATCTGGTCTGTGCTAAATCCTGTCTAGTACAGACCTGCTCCAGGTTTCAAAGTGGGGTTAGGTACTGCTCTTGATGTGGAAAGAGGTCATTGTGATATCTGCATATAGGAAGCACTCTTTCTCTTGATAGGAAGGAACTCCGCTTCACTAGATTCTGGCAACTGAAATCTTTATCAAAATTATTATGAAAATTAGAAGGGATATAGCATGAGTGTTCAAATACAAAAATAATGATAATCACTAACATTTATTATATGAAGTCTATATACACCATAGACACTAAGTGTTTTAGAAAATTATTTATTAAGGAGTCTTGCCATCTATATGGCACTGTCATTGCTAAGGAAGAGATGCTTGGTTTTGAAGACTAATCACACCATTGACCAGGAAAGAAAAATCAGCTATCGATGCCCTTGGACTAGACGGTGAAGGCTAGAGATGAGGTGACTACTTGGCTAGGAACTGGGAACAAGTCTGTTCCATGAACAGTTCCAGCTTTTTCAGAGATCACTGAGAAGACAAGTGATCTTGTCTTGGAAATGTCTTCAGTGGTGATGTGTGATATTGATTGTCAGATATTTTTTAGTCTGAAGCCACCTCAATGCTTGGTTAAGTGAATAATAGAAGAGAAGGAAAAAATGAAAAAAAAAAAAAAAAAAAGCTAGAAAAGGCATCTCTGGCTCCTGGAGCTTGAAAGCAAGGTCAAAGATTTTATATTTGGCAGTGTGTTTTGGAATTGGGTTGGGGAGCGTACAAGAGTTTAATTAACAGGGATTATTAAATTGCATGAGTGTAAGAGATAAAGAATCTTAAATTGCATTGGGTTGACGAAATGGAGAAATAGGCAAAAAAAATGGGCCAGGGAGAACAAAATGTAGTTTCCTCGGCTTTATCATCAGTGAGCCTGAGAGGTTATTTCGGGGACTTGGGGTCTTCAAGGTAATTAGGACACAGCAGAAAGATAAAACACAGGAAGGCTTTATGAATCTGCAAGGCTATCAGAACATCGCCAAAGAAGAAAGAGAAAAAGTGAAGCCACTTGGTCGTGTCCGACTGTTTGCAACCCCATGGATTGAAGCCCGCCAGCTTCCTCTATCCATGGGATTTTCCAGGCAAGAGTACTGGAGTGGGTTGCCATTTCCTTCTCCAGGGGATCTTCTCAACCCAGAGACTCTTTACCATCTGAACTACCAGGGAAACCCCAAACATTGCCAGCTTCTAGGAAATATGTATCCCTCATGTCATCCTGAGAAGCAAGGATTCTGTGTTTTCTCCTTGACCTCAGAAATATCTTTTGCTTTCCACAGAAACCACTCCACTGTTTCTAAGTGAAAAAAGGGACTGGAAAGAGTTAATTAATCAAAATCACAATACAAGTGATAAAAATGTGAAAAAAATATGTGGGTGCATATTTTAAAGTCTAAAAGTTCTTTGCAGCTAGAGGAAAGAAAATGTGAAAAAAGTTAGTGTTAATCATTAAGTCATGCCCTACTCTTTGTGACTCCATGGGCTGGAGCCCACCAGGCTCCTCTGTCCATGGAATTCTTCAGGCAAGAATACTGGAGTGGGTTGCCATTCCTTTCTCCAGAAGCTAGAGAAACCCTTAGCTAAAGGGTTTAAGTTCTCGTAGATAGCTAAAAAGCCATGAGATCAGAGTGTTATCACTGTAAGTGATTCTACACTGCTCATCTGTACTCTGTATAGTCGTATTTTGACCATAATCATTAAGTGTATTGTAAAAGTATTCTTTGCCTGTATAATATTAGTTTGTTATGATTTTCATTCTCTTCATTGATATGTTACCAACATTTTGTTAGTAAAATGCCTGTTTTAAATAATGAAAATAGAACAATAGGATTATAATACAGAGCAGAGTGTTGAAATCCATGAAATGTAATACTATAGGTTTTAGATGGGTGCCAAGGAGGAGGCCGCTTCTTTAATAGGGAAGGCTCGGAGAAGAGAAAATGGTTTTGCGGGGACAAAGATGTTTTGTTAAACTGTTAGGAGGGATGGAAGGGCATTTCCAAGTGAGAATGATTGTTAAATAATAACCTGGAAAATGTACAGAGCATTTCAGGGGATTAACATGCAGTTCAGTAAGGCTGGGTGGTAGAAGATGATACTAGGAAGGAATATTAGAGTTAGGTTGAGTATTGGTATAGAAATTGGAGCGATAACCTGTAGAAATGTGGAGACTTTGAAAAGTGCTTTTGTAGAATTACGAAACAGTATATGTACTTATGGGGCTTCCCCTGCGACAGCACTAAAACATCCACCTGCAATGCAGGAGACACAGGAGACTTGGGTTTTATCCCTGGGTCTGGAAGATCCCCTGGAGGAGGAAATGAGAATCCACTCCAGTATTCTTGCCTGGGAAACCCCTTGGATAGAGGAGACTGGTGGGCTACAGTCCTTGGGGTCCCAATGAGTCAGACACGACTGATCATGTATACATATGCATACATATATGTACTTACATTGCTCAAAAAAGCATACTGTATATCTTTCCCATCTGCTCAGCTCATAGTCAAACTCCAACATCCACAGGTAACCAATTTTATTTGTTTTTCATTTGTATCCTTCCAAAGGCTTTTTATGCAAAGATAAATGTACATTATTATTTCCCACCCTTTTACACAAAAGGTAGCATGTAGGAAACTTTATACATGTTTCCTATTTTGTTTCTTTTTTCCTCAAAATATACATTTTGGAAATTTTCTGTATTTTCTAAAAGCTAAAGGCTATGGAAGTACTGTAGTTTATTTTACTGGTTTCCTGTTGTTATTTTAGTGGGTTTAATTTTTTACAAACAATGTAAATCTGTCACTTTGCATGTAGCAAGGAAACCTCAAGAATAAATTGCAAGAACTAGGGTTACTGAGTTCAAAAGATATTGAGTTTCTAATTTTGATAGTTATCAAGGATTGTTACTTGTAGGAATTATGTTCATTTATATTCTTCATGGTACTTCTTCAATAGTTTTACCAACAGTGAGAGATACATCTTTCAAATTTTGACAGTCTTATCCATGAAATAAAGGAAGCTTGGAGGAGTTTAATAAGCACTTTTTAGGAGTGGATTTGAGCATCTTGTTTTTGTGTTGAGATTCTTTTGTATTTTTTTCCCCCATAAACTCACTATTTACTACTTTTGCCTATATTTGATTGGGTCAGTGTTTTTTTTTTTTTTTTTTACTTATAAATTTAAATGTGTTACTTATAAATTAGTTATCAGTTCAGTTCAGTTGCTCAGTCGTGTCCGACTCTTTGAGACCCCATGTATTGCAGCACGCCAGGCCTCCCTGTCCATCACCATCTCCCAGAGTTCACTCAAACTCATATCCATCAAGTCGGTGTTGCAAAAACAATACCCAGTTGTGGATGTGACTGGTGATAGAAGCAAGGTCTGATGCTGTAAAGAGCAATATTGCATAAGAACCTGGAATGTTAGGTCCATGAATCAAGGCAAATTGGAAGTGGTCAAACAGGAGACGGCAAGAGTGAATGTTGACATTCTAGGAGTCAGTGAACTAAAATGGACTGGAATGGGTGAATTTAACTCAGGTGACCATTATATTTACTCCTGTGGCCAGGAATCCCTTAGAAGAAATGGAGTAGCCATCATGGTCAACAAGAGAGTCCAAAATGCAGTACTTGGATGCAATCTCAAAAACGACAGAATGACCTCTGTTTGTTTCCAAGGCAAACTATTCAATATCACAGTAATCCAAGCCTATGCCCCAACCAGTAATACTGAAGAAGCTTAAGTTGAACGGTTCTATGAAGACCTACAAGACCTTTTAGAACTAACACCCAAAAAAGATGTCCTTTTCATTATAGGGGACTAGAATGCAAAAGTAGGAAGTCAAGAAACACCTGGAGTAACAGGCAAATTTGGTCTTGGAGTACAGAATGAAGTAGGGCAAAGGCTAATAGAATTTTGCCAAGAGAACTCACTGGTCATAGCAAACACCCTCTTCCATCAACACAAGAGAAGATTCTACACATGGACATCACCAGATGGTCAACACCGAAATCAGATTGATTATATTCTTTGTAGCCAAAGATGGAGAAGCCCTATACAGTCAGCAAAAACAAGCCCGGGAGCTGACTGTGGCTCAGATCATGAACCCCTTATTGCCAAATTCAGACTGAAATTGAAGAAAGTGGGGAAAACCACTAGACCATTCAGGTATGACCTAAATCAAATCCTTATGGTTATACAGGGTAGTGAGAAATAGATTTAAGGGACTAGATCTGATAGATAGAGTGCCTGATGAACTATGGACTGAGGTTCGTGACATTGTACAGGAGACAGGGATCAAGACCATCCCCATGGAAAAGAAATTAGTTATGGAAATCTTTAAAAGTTGTGTGAGTTGCAATTTTTTTTTTTAATGGACTGTTTGCCTTTTGACTTTTCTCATGGTGTTTGTTTTGTTTTCATACACTAGTGTTTGGAAAGGTCTGCATTTTTCCAGGGTTACACATACATTCTACCATTCTAAGCCTTCTGTTTAATACTGGCTTTTAATCTTTGTTCCATTTTTTAGTTTATCTTGATGCAAAATGTGAGATAATATTATAGGTCATACTTTTATGTCTAGTCAATTGCCTCCAAATATGTGCTTTGTTAATAATCTATCTTTCCTTAATTGACTTGTATTTTGTCATGTATCCAAAAGAGATGGCACTTCTGTCTCAGTTCAGTTATAAATGTGCTGCAATTCTGAGTTTAAAAAGCAAGGTTTATTAGGAATATGCATTTGTTCTCAATATTATGGGGAAGAAAATGTAAAAAGTAAAAATAATAAAATCCAGGGGAAACACTCGAAAACGTGAAAAATGACAAGAAAAACAAGAAAAAGGCAAGGGAAATAGCCTTCTCGCATATCACATGTATATTATCAAGGTCCAACAGTAAAACCACATAGTTTTTTTTTGGACCCACATGAATAGATTTTCAGCCCAGTGAACCAGTAGGGCTCCCAGTATAAAGCCTTTTCAGGGGCGCCAAGTCCTGTTGTTTGCAGCCGTGTTTATGCTCGACCTCTGTTTTGGATCTTGAAAGTCTCCCGTGTTTAAAAGGAGCACCAGGGCGGGGGGAGGCTAAAAGAGGGGAAGCTCAGGCATGAGGCTGTGTTCTCGAATGTAAATGAGCAGAAGAAGCACCAGGGAATCCTGCTGCAGCAGCTTCTGACTCGGTGGGGTGGGTCTGGGTGGGGCCTGGCGTTCCGCACTTGTGGCAGGCTCTCCTGGAGATGCTAATGAGGGCTGAGGGGCCAGGCGGTAGGCAGGGCTCTGGTCAGACAGGTCAGGGTGGAGGCAGTGTCTGAGCTAGGGCGTCAGTCTGGGGTATGGAAAGAATGAAGCCGAAGTGAAAGAGCATCTCCGCGGGCTCATAACAACCACTGACAGATTGAATGTGGGCGATGAGAAAAAGGTGGGAAAAGATTCAGAGTTTTCTAGCTGGGGAGATGCTTTCAACCTTTAAGAAAAAAGAGGAACATAACCAGGAAGCTTGGCAGATGTTGAGTCTGAGTGTTTGATTTTGAGAGAGATTTGCCTGGGAATCGATATCAGACATTAAATGCGGCAATGGAGTGACTGTCCAGACAGAGTTGTTGTTTAGTCGCTCAGTCGAGTCCGACTCTTTGTGACCCCATGGACTGCAGCATGCTAGGCTTCCCTGTCAATCACCAACTCCCGGAGCTTGCTCAAACTCATGTCCATTGAGTCGGTGATGCCATCCAACCAACTCATCCTCTGTCATCCCCTTCTCTTCCTGCCTTCAATCTTGCCCAGCATCAAGGTCTTTTCCAGTGAGTCAGCTCTTCGCATCAGGTGGCCAAAGTCAGATTAGTAAGCAAGAAAATAGTAGGACCAAGAATAGAACTTTGAGACACATCTGCATTAAAAATGGAGTTATGCAGAATAATCAGGGGGTAGGAAAAAGGCAGAGAATTATTGGGTAAATACAGGGATCTGGGAAATCTGGACACCATCCTCCACCCTGTACCATTTTTTTGGCTGTTGATAAGTGCTGTGACTGGGATTCCCCATTCTGTGAATGAAAAAAGGGGGAAACCGAAGAGGGAGCCTGTGTTGTTTAGAGGAGCCTCCAAGTGTGGGAAGAAATGCACAATTGTTCCCTGATTTCTGTCAGGAAATCTACTTAAAATGGCCAGAAAGGTCCATCTCTTACATTTCTGGGCCTTAAAATACATCCTCTGGTCATAGGTTCAGATTTGCAGGAACCAGCTTTTCTTTTGCTCATCAGTCTCGGTATTTCTTCTCTGTAAATTAAAGTTCAATTAAAATCCAATCCACCTCCCTTTACCTACAATCCCTTGGTTGGTTCTGCTCTCTGAGGTTAGTACACAATCAGAGTAATAAAGACCATGGGATCGACCAAGAAATTGAAAGTAATGGCTCTTTCCTCCAAAGGCTGGAGCTGAGAACTGGGAGATCAAGTTTGATTAAACCTGGAGTTAATCTGAGGATCGGTTGACTATAGCACACTTCCATAATTAAGCCTTTGAAGTGGAAACATGGAAACTCTAACAAGATCAGTCTAAATCAGGGATTGACATCATTTCAGAAATAGGTTGCCAGGATGCTGAGCCCCTTCTTTTTCTGTCTTGTGGGGCGTGGAGCGTCATTTGCCGACAGCAGCTTTCCCCAGTCATCAGGGTAGCGTTGTCCCAGGCACGTTTCTCCTGGCATCTCACATGATGATCAGTTATTCGGACGGAGGAAGCGCCACTAGTGTCCTCAGGGAATAAATGAGGAGCAGCTTTGTTCTTGCCTGGAGAATCTCAGGGACGGGGGAGCCTGGTGGGCTGCCGTCTATGGGGTCGCACAGAGTCGGACACGACTGAAGCAACCTAGCAGCAGCAGCAGCAGCTTTAGAGTACCGAACATTTTCAAGAGGGAAAAGTGGAAGAAATTAGGAGGGGGTCAACTGAAGTAGCCAAATTTTGTTAACTAGAAAGTGAAAGAGAATCGTGAGCCATCTCGAAGTTGGGATTTGAAAGGGCACAGAAAGGAAGGTGGGAGATTACAGACTTTGATTTGTCAAATTTTTTTGGCAAACAGCCCTTTCTGATACCTACTTCAAACAAAAATATTGAGTTGCTTAAGGTTGTTTTATATCTGCATGAGAGTCTAAATATAATAGAGGGATTTAAAAAATGTTTTAATGCTTTACTTACCTATATAGTATGTATATCCTTTTTTCTTTTCTTTCTTTTTATTATTATTTATTTATTTGCTAGAGGATAGAGTTCAGTGCTGTCAAGAGAATCACTCCTTTTCATTCTCTTTGCCTTACTCTTTTTGCTTTTCTCTTGTACTTTTATTATAGGCTCCTGTTTACTGTCTTCCTCTTTAATAGTAATGGTACATAAATAAGATTTTGAGAGTGTATTAAGTGCAATCAGTCTATTTTGTATAAATCCAAGATACACAGAAGCATTTCAACACATGAAAGATAGAGCTGAATTGCAAGTATTCTTAGGATTAGGTACATATCCTTTTGTTTTTGTTAGACTTATCAAGTTGCTCCTATTAATACAATGTTCTCATGCATTATATAACAGCTGAGAGCATGATCTGAAGTTTGAGAGTCCTGCATTTGAGAAGCTGTGTGTACTGAATCCCCACCTGCCACACTCTAATGCATCTGTGATCTAAGGGTGGTGCAAATTGCCTAATTTCCTACAGCAACTCATATCAAAATATTTCATCAAAGTTAATTAAAATTTTCAATATTTCTTGAGAGAAGAGCAAGGTATTGTGATCTTAAAAATAGATCTGTAAACAGACAGAATAGAGTTTGGGAGATGGAACTTTAATGAAACAAGAAAGGGAAAAATACGTAAAGGAGAAAATCATAATGAATCATAAAATGTTAGAGTTTAAGCAGTCCACAGAGATCATCTGTTCCAAGTCCTCCTTTTAGGATGGAAGAACTGAGGTCCGTAGATGTTATGTAAGGTCACAGAACATCGTAATGACTCTGATTCCTGCTCTGTGAACATAACTGTCTGGGAGAATGTCAGGCACTTGTGAATATTTCATTCATTTTTTTTTTTTTTTCACTCACTAGGGTACTCTTGGGTGCTTTGAAACAGTAATTTCCCCACAGTAATCTCAAGCACAGAGGCTATCAAACTGTGTAAAAATTAAGCTGGGCTTTAGGAATTACTAAAAATGGCCTAGGGTATGGGATACCCAAGCTTATAGCTCCAGAAATTCAATTTTGACTGCTTACCAAGAAATGATCAGGCATTGGGGAATGGTCAGATGCAAAACTGACTTATGTACCATAAATTTGAATGTGCTCTTGTAGGAAAAGTTGGAAATGGTGAGTGAATGAACTCTGTAAAACATGTGTGATTCTGTGTATGGAAATTGGTAACAAGGAGAATAAGGTAATTGTAATTGTTGTTTCAGAGTTAGGTCCATGCAGAAATCTCACTTATGTGTAAATCATTGTCATTAATGTTATGGCCTGACATGACATCCATATTTTCTTTGGGGCCAAATAAACAGTTTGTAGAAACCACTCTCTTGGGAGTAGTGGGGAATTCAGCCAACCCTTGCTGCACATAGTCTGGTGCAGTGGAAAGCAGTCTGATTTAAGGCTCCCAAGACATGAGTTCTAGTCTGAGTTGTACTGTTGTGTAAGCCCTATAACCCTGGGAACATCAAGAGATTGCTTTAAGCTTTAACTTTCTCATCTCTGAGATTCGAAAGTGAACCTTGGTGAATTCCAGTTGTTTCCCATGCTGACATTCTCCAGCCTCAAGGAGCTTTCCTGTTCTACACACCACAAGCCCTTGTCTTCATATCTTCCTGCCTTGTGTGGACACCAGTCCTGACGTTACTACTCACTGATCATAATTTAATGATACACAATGATTTCTACACCAGCTGCCTTAGTCAAGGTCTTAGTCAAGACAGAAAGTGTTACTGCAGCAGCCGTGTCCTCATGTGTCACTGCAGGCAGACTGCGTGGTGCTGATGAGACCTGCTTGCTCCACACAAGGCAAGTGGCAGGCATTTCCAGGAAGGTGCCAGGAGAGCCCGTGGCTTGGATCAGTCCCCCTGAGGATGAAAAGGGCGGGGAGCCTTATCTCTAGGTTGAGTTTTTGGTGGAGTTTCACTGCTATGAAGACCTGATTGTGTCAGTACCTCTCAGCCGACACTGAGGGAGCCGGGAAGTCACGCTCACAGGCTATAATGGACAGTGCTTTGGGGCAGGTAGACCCGAGTTGTGTCAAAGCTCAAGAATCCCAACAGGAGCATGGGTGGTCATGATAGTGTCTGATCCAGCGGGGGTGTTGAGAATAATCTAAAGACTTCGATTATTCAGGAAGCTTGTGTCTCACAAATCCATAGTGTACACCTCCTTTCCACACCCCTGGGCTCCCTTTCTGGTGTGTGTGCTAGAATATGGGTCTCAGTTCTTTTATTCCTTTGGGGATGACAGCACTTTCACTCCTTCCCTAAATAGTGTCAAGGTTACAACTCCAACCCGGTGATGGGCTCTGCCCTTCCTCAAGCTCAGGGCTGGTTGGTACCTCCTATAAACCTGAGGCTAAAAGAGTAGTGATCCGAACCACCATGCCCACTGCTGTTGCTGGCCTGAGGCCGAAACTGAAATTCATCTTCCTTCTCCTTACTTCCCCTTTTAGGTTTTCCCGTCTGGATTTACTGCCTTGTGGTGTGACCCAGACCTTGAGCCTGAGGGTTTAGTTTATCTCCCTTTGTTAGGTTGTAGTTTTATATTTTTCCCCTAAACAGTCACTGCCAGGACATGGAAGTGCAAAAAGGTTCCCACGTGGCCTCCACCCTTAGTCCTCCCTGTTTGGCTCTGCTACGCTGGGGCAACCCTGTCTCTTACAGGGAATTAGGACCAGTGTCCTGGCCAGCACAGAAGCTCCATTTATGCTTGTAGGTGCTTTGCTCTGAAGGGCCCCTACTGCTTTCGGGTAGACAAGCAATCCTGCTGCAAAATTCTCTCTCAAGAACCTGCTTTTTAGAAGCACTCTGGCACCGATGGCCTTCTCCTGGGTCTCCCATGGAGCAGAGAGCAAGAGAAAGCTCGATCTGGTCTCAGTTTACTCGTGAGTCCCAAGGATAGGGGTATGGATGAAGGGAAAGTGTGAGAGAAGAAAACACTGAAGGCCGGTCCTCTTGTTACTGCACTGGCTACCACTTCATCAAGAGCAGAGAGAGCCACTGGATATGTGGACAGGTGTGTTCTTGGAGTGTGGGATTGTGAGTGTGTGCAAGGGGGGACATCACGCAGCTCAGAGTAATGCACAGAGCGGGGAGAGAAGGCTCCTCCTGCACTCCATTTCTTCTCATCTCTCCTCCCCACTGGCTACATCCCCAGGGCAGCTAGTTTCTCCGTGACTCTTCTACTGTGTTGTCTGATGCTGTCGGGGGCCCTGAGGATTCCACATGCCACTCCCTTGGCGGAGCCCTTTGCCTACTACTCCCAGCAGAGCAGGGTCAGCATGTGGGGTGTGAGGGTCCTGAGACCCAGGGCTCGGTCAAACTGTCAGCGGTGGGGAAGCATGGCAATATGTGACAGAGCAGATGGTGCATTTCTAGACCTGAGAAACAAGGCAGACTTTGAAAAAGTCTGAAAATGCACATGGCCTTTTTGTCTGCTCACATTTCAAGTTCTAGTGATCTACTGCTCAACGCAGAGCTGATAGTGAGACTATGCTGTACCCTTAAAAATGTGCCAGGAGGTATATCTTATGTTGTATTCTGATCACAAAAAATAAAGAGGACAGGAGAAAATGTTTGGAGGGATGGCTGCTTATGGCATAGATTCTTAGTGATGGTTTTGTGTGTGTGCACACATGCACACGTGCAATTAGTCAGTCACCTGGCTCTTTGCAAGCCCATGGACTGTAGCCTGCCAGGCTTCTCTGTTTAGGCAGTGTTAGTGTGTGCTTATCCCAAACTCATCAAATTACATTCATTAAGTATGTACAGCTTTCTGTATATCAATTATATATTGGTAAACAGTTTATTGTTATTATTGCTGTTGTTATTTTCAATGACTCACCTTGTAGTTAATGGAGGTATCTCATCACAGGTCATATCTGGTTTGATTTGACCTGGAGGCAGATAGCCCTGGTTAGTTCTATCAGGAGATGGCTGCTTGGCTGCCTAGTTTGAAGCTGCCTTTCTGACCATTTCTTTCCTTTCCTGAAAGGGGAATAACAGATAAAGACCACCAGAGTAAAGATGTGAAAGCTAGGAGGTAGACTTATCTGTGAGGTCATAAAGGTCAGCAAGACTGAACGTTGACATTCTAGGAATCAGCAAACTAAAATGGACTTAAATGGGTGAATTTAACTCAGATGACCATTATATCTACAACTGTGGGCAGGAATCCCTTAGAAGATATGAAGTAGCCATCATGGTCAACAAAAGAGTCTGAAATGCAGTACTTAGATGCAATCTCCGAGACAACAGAATAATATCTGGTCATTTCCAAGGCAAACCATTCAATATCACAGTTATCCAAGTCTGTGCCCCAACAAGTAACACTGAAGAAGCTGAAGTTGAACGGTTCTATGAAAACCTACAAGACCTTTTAGAACTAACACCCAAAAAAGATGTCCTTTTCATTATAGGGGACTGGAATGCAAAAGTAGGAAGTCAAGAAACACCTGGAGTTACAGGCAAATTTGGCCTTGGAGTCCAGAATGAAGCAGGGTAAAGGCTAATAGAGTTTTGCCAAGAGAATGCACTGGTCATAGCAAACACCCTCTTCCAACAACACAAGAGAAGACACTACACATGGACATCACCAGATGGCCCACAGTGAAATCAGATTGATTATATTCTTTGCAGCCAAAGATGGAGAAGCTCTATACAGTCAGCAAAAACAAGACCGGGAGCTGACTGTGGCTCAGATCACGAGCTCCTTATTGCCAAATTCAGACTTAAATTGAAAAAAATAGGGAAAACCACTAGACCATTCAAGTATGACCTAAATCAAATCCCTTATATTATACACTGGAAGTGAGAAATAGATTTAAAGAACTAGATCTGACAGAGTGCCTGATGAACTATGGACAGAGGTTCGTGACATTGTACAGGGATCAAGACCAGCCCCAAGAAAAAGAAATTCAAAAAAGCAAAATGGCTGTCTGAGGAGGCCTTACAAATAGGTGAGAAAAGAAGAGAAGTGAAAGCAAAGGAGAAATGGAAAGATCTATCACCCTGAAAGTAAAGGTCCAGAGAATAGCAAGGAGAGATAAGAAAGCCTTCCTCAGAGATCAATATAAAGAAATAGAGGAAAACAATAGAATGGGAAAGTCTAGAGATCTCTTCAAGAAAATTAGAGATACCAAGGGAACATTTCATGCACAAATGGGCACAATAAAGGACAGAAATGGTGTGGACCTAACAGAAGCAGAAGATATTAAGAAGAGGTGACAAGAATACACAGAAGAACTGTACAAAAAAGATCTTCACTATCCAGATAATCACAATGGTATGATCACTCACCTAGAGCCAGACATCCTGGAATGTGAAGTCAAGTGTGCCTTAGGAATCATTACTACGAACAAAGCTAGTGGAGGTAATGGAATTCCAGTTGAGCTATTCTGAATCCTAAAAGATGATGCTGTGAAAGTGCTGCACTCAATATGTCAGCAAATTTGGAAAACTCAGCAATGGGCACAGGACTGGAAAAGGTCAGTTTTCATTCCAATCCCAAAGAAAGGCAATGCCAAAGAATGCTCATACTACCACACAATTGCACTCATCTCACACACTAGTAAAGTAATGCTCAAACATCTCTAAACCAGGCTTCAGCAATACATGAACTATGAACTTCCAGATGTTCAAGCTGGTTTTAGAAAAGGCAAAGAAACCACAGATCAAATTGCCAACACTGCTGGATCATCAAAAAAGCAAGAGAGTTCCAGAAAAACACATATTTCTGCTTTATTGACTATGCTGAAACCTTTGACTGTGTGGATCACGATAAACTGTGGACAATTCTGAAAGAGATGGGAATACCAGACCACCTGACCTACCTCTTGAGAAACCTGTATACAGGTCAGGAAGCAACAGTTAGAACTGGATACGGAACAGACTGGTTCCAAATAGGAAAAGGAGTACGTCAAGGCTGTATATTATCACCCTGCTTATTTAACTTATATGCAGAGTACATCATGAGAAATGCTGGGCTGGAAGAAGCACAGGCTAGAATCAAGATTGCTGGGAGAAATATCAATAACCTCAGATATGCAGATGAAACCACTCCTATGGCAGAAAGTGAAGAAGAACTAAAAAGCCTCTTGATGAAAGTGAAAGTGGAGAGTGAAAAAGTTGGCTTAAAGCTCAACATTCAGAAAATGAAGATCATGGCCTCTGGCCCCATCACTTCATGGCAAAATGACTGGAAAACCGTGGAAACAGTGGCTGACTTTATTTTCTTAGGCCCCCAAATCACTGCAGATGGTGATTGCAGCCATGAAATTAAAAGACACTCCTTGGAAGGAAAGTTATGATCAACCTAGACAGCATATTAAAAAGCAGAGACATTGGTTTACCAACAAAGGTCAATCTAGTCAAGGCTATGGTTTTTCCAGTAGTCATGTATGGATGTGAGTGTTAGACTATAAAGAAAGCTGAGCACCGAAGAATTGATGCTTTTGAGTCATGGTGTTGGAAAAGACTCTTGAGAATCCCTTGGACTACAAGGAGATCCAACCAGTCCATCCTAAAGGAGACCAGTCCTGGATGTTCATTGCCAGGACTGATGATGAAGCTGAAACTCCAATACTTTGGCCACCTGATGCGAAGAGCTGACTCATTTGAAAAGACCCTGATGCTAGGCAGGATTGAAGGCAGGAGGAGAAGGGGATGACAGGATGAGATGCTTGGATGGCATCACCGACTTGATGGACATGAGTTTGGGTAAACTCTGGGAGTTGGTGATGGACAGGGACACCTGAGGTGCATGGTTCATGGGGTCGCAAAGAGTCAGACACAACTGAGCTACTGAACTGAACTGAAGGGTCAGCATCCTTCATGGTATCTCGTTGGATTAGATGCAGAAGCTAAACACCCAGGTATTTTCTTCAGACTCAGCATCTTGTGTATCCTTGCCATGTGGACCTGCAATGCTCCTCACTCTTGAGACTGACTTTTTGATATTAGGTTGAAGTCTGTTGATGGACTGAATAAAATGCTTGGTTTTATTAGAATGTTAGCATATAAAGAGATCTTAATCCAAACCCTTCATTTGAGAGAGAAGGAGATTGAGGGATATAGAATTTCTGATTATCCCAAACATACACAGTGCTTCTCTTAGAAAATCCTTTTTTTTCTTATTGTTTAGGGAGGAAATATACCTGCAACTTTCCCCAAGTAGCAGAGGATTAGTCAGCTGTGTGGGAAAGGCAATAATAATGAGGATATTTTGTTTTTAAATATGAAATGTATCGTGTATCTAAATATATCCCTAAGTATTAATTCTTAAATGATAAGGACATGATGTCTGAGGATTTTAAGAGGAACATAAAAGACGATGACATCCAGACGGCACAGAGTGAAATCATAGGAATGACAAAATCTCATCCCCAGGTCTTCCCCAAATCACCTTTCCTCCTAGTAATGGACTCAGGACTGAGTTGGATGATTTTGAAGAAGACAAAAATCAGATAAAGCCATTCTCTTTCCAGCAAAATAGCTGTATATTTCCTCTGGCTGCAAATTCCCATCAGCCAATCCATTTTGCCAATGTCAGTATTGATAAAAAGAATATTATTCCCAACTTCTACAGTTCTAGAAAAGGAAAGTGTGTGATGTTCTGATGAATTGGTTTTTAGGGCTCTAAAATAAGTGTTTAGTACCAGTGTGTAAAATAGGATTTGGTAGACCTGTGTTGATATTGCGAGACAGAAAAGAGATGAAGAGCTGGTACATGTAGGGTGCCAGCAGTAATGTCATCAATTACCAGGATCTGGAGTTTGAAAGTGATCTTAGAGGTCATCCAGATGAATCTCCCAATTTTGATGGAGATCAAAGTGAGCCTCAGAGAAGTGGCCTGATAATTAGGAACAGACACACAACAACCATTTAATTTTCGAGTCTTGAAGTCTTCTGTTTTCATTTTGGCTAGGGTGTGAACAAATAGTCATGCATAAAGGAAAAATTAATTAATTAGCAAAGAGAAAGTCTCCATCTAGTGAAAAAATAGAGGTCTTTATTCTGCCCATGTTTTGGAACTTCTTTCTCTGGCTCCTTCTGTTGCATTATTTAGATGGTAGAAGCTATCTCCCTAAGAGTTGGTATATTGAATTCCCCTGCATGTGTTCTGAGAGATTGAGTTCATTTGACTGTTGATTCCTTAGTGCAGCAAGGTATCCCAGAAAGAGATGGTGAGGTAATTTAATTGAAGACCATAGCATCCATTTCAGTCCTTCTTTTCAGATACCCACGTCGTATTCCAACATAGCCATGGTATCCTGTGGACTCAAAGTGAAAAGTCTATTATCAGAGCTCACAAACTTTATACTCACACAGTACAGTTTTATAGCAAGGTTCAGTGATCACAAAATAGAAAGGACCCAAGCAATACACTGGAGAATGATATGACTTGAAACTGTAACCATCAGGAATAAAAGTGCGCAGATAACCACCAAGTTGTGGGAAAGAGTGTCTTGCTGAGTCAGGCTGTCTTAGCAGGAACCCCTGTGTCTCTATGTGCTGCTCTGCTCAGAATATTCTGGGCCCTGTCCTTCTGCTCTGTAAAACTCTTTTGTTGATGACTCAGTGCTTATTGATTTATATAGATCAAATGATCTATATAAACATTGGTTTATATAGATTTCATTTCAGTGCTTTGGGGGCTTCCTAGGAGGCTCATTGGTAAAGAATCCACCTGCCAGTGAAGAAGACCCGGGTTCAGTCCTTGGGTTGGGAAGAGCCGCTGGAGAAGGGAAGGGGTATCTTAGCGACATAACCAATAACAAAGCTGCTGTGGTTTGTAGCAGCTTCATCTTTTAAAAAGTGCTTTTATATACACATATGTATGACTGAGTCCCTTCACTGTTCACCTGAAACTCACATTGTTAATTGGCTATAGTCCAATATGAAATAAAAAGTTTAAAGAAAAGAAAATACAGTCAGTACATTTGCCATCACTGCTGCCTCAGGTTTCCCAGAGCTACACTTGTAATAAAAACTTCTGAACTGGAAAGAAAATAAACTACACTCCCTGAAAAAAAGGTACTTTTGGATACATTTATAGGTATATACATAGACCATGCCTACATGCACCTATATAATTACATACAAACATATATTTATATACACACACATACACAGATGAGCTAAAAGTCGGCTGTGCCGTTCTGTGCTTTGTTGCTCAGTCATGTCTGACTCTTTGTGACCCTATGGATTGTAGCCTGCCAGGCTCCTCTGTCCATGGGGATTCTCCATGCAAGAATTCTGGAGTGGGTTGCCATTCCTTTTTCTAGGGGATCTTTCCAACCCCGGCATTGAGCCCAGGTCTCCTATATTGCAGGCAGATGCTTTACCTTCTGAGCCACCAGGGAAGCCCAAGAATACTGGAGTGGGTAGCCTATCCCTTCTCTAGGAGATCTTCCCTACCCAAGAATCGAACTGGGATCTCCTGCATTGCAAGCAGATTCTTTACCAGCTTAGCTACCAGGGAAGAGAAAATAAACTAGATGATTCATTCCCTTGAGTATGTTTGAAAAATAGTAACCAAGATATTCCTGAAGTCAGGGCGATGCTGACTCCACCACAGAGCAAGTCCTAAATCATCTGTGGGAGATGACAGACCTGGCTACTGGGGCCACCACAGAGCTTGACACTTTGCAGTGAAATGACTAACTCTTACTTCCCCACACGGTGGGTTTCTCCTCTGCAATTGCAGGCCTGCCTGGAGTGTGTTCAGGTCACAGTCCCTGCCATGAGGCTGGTTATGACAGCCTGCAGGAAGCTGTGTGGACTCCCATCCCTGCAAGCCCAGTCTTCACACCTGTGAACCACTGGTCCGCAGATGATGCTCTTCTGCACCACGGAATCCCCTGGAGAGGCCACTTCCTGAAGATGGGTTTCCATTTCATTGACCTTTTCACAATATTTGTTTGGGGTCAGTCTATTTTAAAAAAAAGACACTGTGAGTCCCAGGGTCCCTCACTGGAGGACAGGAACATGTGCTGTGCTTTCCGGTGGCGTCAGATAAGTAACAGTGCTTGTCCCTTTAGGTGGATGCTTTGGGATAACAGTTTCCTAGGAAGAAAAAGGATGGGGAGCAGAAGTCACTCACAAGTACGAGCCACAGTCTGAGGCTGTTTGAGTGGTTAGAGCCACTGTTTTAGGTCAAAAGAGGTTTCCAGGAAGGAATAACGATAAGAGGGAATCAAGGAGGATGGGAGAGGACTGATCTGGAGCTGTGCTGGCAGTGGTCAAGCCAGGACTCATGAAGCCAGCAGTGCAGACCCGGAGTCGGCCAGCAAGGACATAAATGTGTTTGCCTCAAAGTGAGGGACTGAAAACAAACATTAAAATGAAGTTCTTATACATTTATACATATAAATGTAGATATATATATATATAGTGTTAGTTGCTCAGTCATGTCCAACTCTTTGCAACACCATGGACTGTAGCCTGTCAGGCTCCTCTGTCCATGGAATTCTCCAGGCAGGAATACTGGAGTGGGTTGCCTTTCCTTTCTCCAGGGGATCTTCCCGGCCCAAGGATTGAACCTACGTCTCATAAGTTTCCTGTATTGGCAGGCAGAATCTTTACTGTCTGAGCCGCCAGGGATGCACATACGTACACCTAGCTAGTTCATACATATGCAACACATGTATATACATGCATGTATATATGGCAATTTTATTCATTGCCTTATTACTTTATAGTGTCTTATTGATCATATTTATCACTAAGTAATTCTTCATTTTTTTATATACTTGAGATTATATCAATTATCCACTAAGAATGAATTAATGTACTTCTAATATTTTCTTCTTCTCCAACTCCAAACTTCTTGTGTGCAATTATTTCTCCCATGTCAGAGTTCATTGCATTTGCATTTTGTACTATGCTGTAATCAGTGCTTTGATGTTTTCTGTGTAGATTGCAGAGACAGAGCAGAATGACAGCATTCCAGCTGTGTAAACATTATTTGTCAGAAATTCTCGTAGTGCAATTGGGCCTGTAGACTGTCAGATGCAGTTCAGCATCACCAAATCTCTGATGTTTAATGCTAAATAGCTGAGAAAAATCTCAAAGTGGTGTACTTGGTTGGCTGCTCAAAAGCCCATCACATTTTAGATTTAAAACAGTGGCAACAGTAACAACGACAAAACACAACGGTGCCTAACTGAGCCTCGTTTTGAGGAGTAGGCAATTGAAAAATAAAGGTTGTTAATACCTGTCTCCCTCTTGGTTAAGTTCTGGATGCTTTATTGTCGCCATGGAAGCTCTTCTGAGAGAAGGGGGTCCTTGATCACTTCCCTGGGATGCACATCTTTAATATCTACTGGACATTACCCGCGTCCATCCCCATGACCACAGTGACTTCCTTAGTCATCAAACATAGGACTTTACACTCCACTGGGCTGAAACATCAAGACCCTGTTATGCAAGGAAGAGCCCATTGACTCCCAATGCAGGCATCTCGCTGTTACTTTGTTACTCTGTGAAGAAGAACTGAGGATTTGTGCAAACTTTTGCTGAAAGATCTCTCAGCATAAATTGACTGAAAGATCTCTTCTTCATAATGTGCTCTGAGAATCTCCTGAGGTTGTCCTGTCCCAAATCAGGATCGTGGACATGTAAGCAGTGAAAGCTGCAAAAATGCCAATATTTAATGCATTGGAGAAGGAAATGGCAACCCACTCCAGTGTTCTTGCCTGGAGAATCCCAGGGATGGGGGAGCCTGGTGGGCTGCCGTCTATGGGGTCGCACAGAGTCGGATACAACTGAAGCAACTTAGCAGCAGCAGCAGCAGCAGGAAAAAAAAATCCCATGAGGAGAGCTGGGAGAACTGGAAATGGTTAAGAAGTCAGTGCCTGTTTGTTTCTTCTCTTGTTTCAACTTATAGTCAGGAATGGAACAAACAAATAGAATTAAAAATGTCAAGGATCCATAAAGGGTCTCTTCCTTGTTCCATCAAGCAAAACAAGGCAGATGCTCCTTTTTCCATATTATAAAATGCACATTCATTTTACAAAATACAGAAAATATGGATAAGCAAAAAGACATGAAAAACCCCAACACCCACCATGTAGAGATAATCTGTTAATATTTTAATTTAATGATAATGTCTGTTGGTTTGCGCTCACAATAAGAGTCCGTACTGCAGATTTTGTCAATATGATTTTTCCCTTAAAAATGCCATTTGATCATTTTCAGGACAATATAATTTCAAATTAATAACTTAATTTAGTCCTTCAATTTGTAGTCTAATAAAAACAGGATTCTATTCTATGTATATATCATAACTTTTAACCAATACTTTATTATTGGACATTTCATATTTAATAGTACTTAAAATGTTGTCATGTAACATTATTTTCTATACATACATGCAGTTCAGTTCAGTCGCTCAGTCATGTCTGACTCTTTGTGACCCCATGGACTGCAGCATGCCAGGCCTCCCTGTCCATCACCAACTCCCGGAGTTTACCCATACTCATGTATATCAAGTTGGTTATGCCATCCAACCATCTGATCCTCTGTCGTCCCCTTTTCCAGCCTTCAATCTTTCCCAGCATCAGGGTCTTTTTCAATAAGTCAGTACTTTACATCAAGTGGCCAAATTATTGGAGTTTCAGCTTCAGCATCAGTCCTTCCAATGAATATTCAGGACTGATTTCCTTTAGGATTGACTGGTTTGATCTCCTTGCAGTCCAAGGGACTCTCAAGAGTCTTCTCCAACACCACAGTTGAAAAGCATCAATTCTTTGGTGCTCACTTTCTTTATAGTCCAGCTTTCACATCCATGCATGACTACTAGAAAAACCATAGCTTTGATTAGACGTACCTGTTGACAGATTAATGTCTCTGCTTTTAATATACTGTCTATGTTGGTTATAGCTTTTCTTCTAAGGAGCAAGAATTTTTTAATTTCATGGCTGCAGTCACCATCCGCAGTGATTTTGGAGCCCAAGAAAATAAAGTCTGTCACTGTTTCCAATGTTTCCCCATCTATTGGCCAGGAAGTGATGGGACCAGATGCCATGATCTTTGTTTTCTGAATGTTGAGTTTTAAGCCAGCTTTTATACTCTTCTCTTTCACTTTCATCAAGAGGTTCTTTAGTTCTTCTTTGTTTACTACCATAAGGGTGGTGTCATCTACATATTTGAGGTTATTGATAGTTCTCCTGGCAATTTTGATTCCAGCTTGTGCTTCATCCAGCCCGTCATTTCACATGATGTACTCTGCATATAAGTTAAATAAGCATGGTGACAATATACAGCCTTGAGGTACTCCTTTCCTGATTTGGAACCAGTATGTTCTATGTCCCGTTTTAACTGTTGCTTCTTGGCCTGCTTATAGAGGTCAAGAGGAAATAGAGGAAAACACATACATTATAGTTTCCTTAAAGAAATTCCTGTAAGTAAAAATTCTAGTTCATAAGTTTTTGCCATTTTGTTATTTATGTATTTTAAAATGACTCTTGAAATTTTACTTTTATCAATACAGTTTGTTTCCATTTTTATATCCTTCCTAATGGTGGGCATTAAAAATGTTTTTTTTTTATACAAGAAATATAGTTATATTTTATTTGACTAGTTCTTGAAGCTAGTTTTAATTTAATTTGTTTTCTAGTTTTCAAAACAGAAAGTGGCATTAAAAACTTATACTTCAACAATGATCACTACAGCATAACCCAAGAGGGGTAAAACTTTGAAATGCAGCTTCAATTTTGTGCTAATATTCCCAGTATTGTTCCTTAGCCTAATTCTTCTCCCTCACTCCCCACCATTTTTTTTTTTTGGCGTGTATGTGTGTGTCAGGGAAGGAGTGCATCACTAGGACACACAAAATTCAATACTCTCATATTCAGAAATAATCCTGTAAGTCCATCCACAGGGATGAAGCCTTATTGAATGATAAGCCTTTATTTTAAAGTTATTAGAATTCATGTTGTTTGCGTCTCTTACCAGTAATGTTTGCATTTTTAAGAGACAAACAGAGGGCTTAAGCAAATGAAACTTATCAAGAACAATTAAGTTTTAGGAAAGTATTTACTCTCTAAAGCCTTATGATCAACAGTGTATGTAGCTGCAGTTCCAGGTCCCAGCCAGGCCAACCCTCTTCTGCTTTTGTTTACAGAGGAGTTGTCAGGATCTTGTGCGTGTATGCACTGCTAAGTTGCTTCACTCATGTCTGACTCTTTGTGACCCCGTGGACTGTAGCTGGCCAGGCTCCTCTGTCCATGGGATTTCCCAGGCAAGAATACTGGAGTCGATTGACATATCCTCCTCCAGGGAATCTTTCCAACCCAGGAATCGAACCCGCATCTCCTGAGTCTCTTGCTTTGGCAGGCGAGTTCTTTACCACTAGCTGCCACTTGGGACTTGTGGTCCAATCAAATAGTCTGAACATCAGTGGGACATAGGATAAGCCAAAAAGGACAAAGCACCCATTCAGCCAGGAGTTTGAAAAATTATCCTCAGACTCTTTCCTAGAGATCTCTCTCTCTCTCTCTCTCTCTCTCTCTGGGTTATTTGAAATACCTTGCTATCCCTCATCCAGCCATTGAACACATCTAAAATACGCTGCTCTAGAGGTTGCCCTGTCTGTATTTGAATGCCACCTGGAGGGCAGGAATAATAACTCGCCGAAGGAACATATTCTCTTGCAGAAAAAATTATTTCAAAAGTTGCTCGTATTGAGCTAAAACTACTTACTAGCATCCAATCATAAATGTAAAAGTTACATTAAGAATTAAATTACATCAGGCACTGTTCTAGCCTAGGTTCTTTGCCTGTTCCATTTAAGGTGGTTCTGAATGGGGAGGGCCGATGATCCCATTTTATAGAAGGAGAACTGAGCCAGAGAAGGTTTGAAACTTTGTCCAAGGTTATTGCAGTTGGTGAGTGATGACTCCCTTCAAGCCCAGGTAGTCAGACTCCAGAATCTGTGTTTTTAGGCTGTGTATGCTATACTGCTTTCATGCTTTAGGTGCTTCAGGGAGGGCTTTCCAGGCGGTGCTAGTGATGAAGAACCCCCTGGCCAGAGCAGGAGACGTAAGAGACCCAGGTTTGATCCCTGGGTCGGGAAGATCCCCTGGAGGAGGGTGTCACTACCCACTCCATTTTTTTGCCCGGAGAATCCCATTGACTGGAGCCTGGCAGTCTAGGTTCTACAAGGTCGCAGAGTCAGACACGACTGAAGTGACTTAGCACATACACACACGTGCTTCAAAGACAGACCTAATAAAAATATCTGTTCCTTAGGAACTGATGATTGCAATCTTCATTAAAGCATGGGATGTGGCACTGTCACCAGCGTGGGGACAGAAGATCATCACAGATGAGCGAGGCAGAACTTCTGAACATGTGAAAGGAGTGTCAGACCTGATTCAGCCCTTGGCTTCCTGACTCGGTAGTTCTGAATGACATGGTTGATTCACTAGCTTCTGGAACTGTGTATCAAGGCTACCTGATGAGCTTATAACCAGGGCAGATTATTAAATAGTATGTTCTGGAGACACTGATTCTGCAGATCCCGGCCTGGGTCAGGAATCTGCATTCTTACCAAAGCTCCCTGTGTGAATCACATGGGATTCGGGTTTGGAAACCACAGAATTTCCTAACTTGTTCTTTCTCAAATTATGGTTCCCAGAGAGCAGCATCAGCATCATCTGGCACTTGTTAGAAGTACAAATTCTTTGTCCCCCGCTTGGACTTAAGGATTGTGGAAAGCTGTTTTAACAGACCCTGCAGGTGACCCAAATGCTTGTGAAAGTTTGAGAACCTCTGCCCTAACTTAACTTTACATCAAATCCTCAGGAAACACACAGTGTTAGTCTAGACAGCAACTCCCTAGAGAATAATATCAGTGCTCAAACGACGTTCAACATAGTCTTGTATTACAGCTTTTTCTGATTTTCTTTTTTAAATCATGCTTCAATATTTGTTCCCTCTGTGCAAAAAGGAAACCAGGTTGCATATATTTCTCCAGGGTAAAGTGAAGAGAAAAGAAAACCTGCTTTCCTAGAGGATGGAAAAAATCAGTAGAGCTGTTTTTGAATCATCCCTGAATTATTCAGTCCTTATGGATAGAAGTTATCCTTTTGGTAAAATTTCTTTTTTTATTTATTATTAAAATTAAATGACACTTGCAGTATTAGGTGCCATTTATCACTCTTTTTCTCTAAGCCAGGGTATTATAAACTCTTCACAAATACTGATTAGTCTCCTTTCCATTTTGGGGAGGTTGAGGTCAAGGATGTAGCCTTCATTGTACGTGGGATAAAATGAAGGCAGGCGAACAATTGTCTCCCAATTTGTATTCACTTGCCAACAATTCAATAACAGTGTTCTTTCCATTTTTAGCTGCCTGTATAGTAACACATACTTGACTTTCAGTCACTAATTTCTTATATTTTTGAAAGCATTCATTTGTAATTAACCTTTGGACACATTTTAGTGTGTCATTTGGGCTTACAGCTCATAATAGGTTGTACCTAAGAGTAAAATACTGTTTTGTGCAGTAATTTAAAATAAATTATTTTAAATTATTTGAAAGTCTTATTTGAAAAAGACTTATCAATTGTCAGTGATCTTTGATCATTTATCATATAATCAGCATGGACTTTTTAACAAACAAAAGGCCCTTCTAATCATCCAATGAAAAATCAAAGATGCCAGCATTCTAACAGTCAGAAATTTTAAGTGTTTTCCCTAACTATTTCCTTATTATCTAGTTTTCAGTACTATTAATGTACAGTGCTACACTGAAAACTTAATGCATGTTAATAAATCTACATACAAGTATACATCCTCAGCTATTAATAGATATATAAATAAGTGAGTGGATAAATAGTAGATAGATGATTGATAAATTGACCAATAGATGGTGGATAGAGCTAAACTTGGAGAAGGCAATGGCACCCCACTCCAGTACTCTTGCCTGGGAAATCCCCTGGATGGAGGAGCCTGGTGGGCTGCGGTCCTTGGGGTCGCTGAGGGTCGGACACGACTGAGCGACTTCACTTTCACTTTTCACTTTCACGTATTGGAGAAGGAAATGGCAACCCACTCCAGTGTTCTTGCCTGGAGAATCCCAGGGACGGGGGAGCCTGGGGGGTTGCCGTCTATGGGGTCGCACAGAGTCCGACACGACTGAAGCGACTCAGCAGCAGCAGCAGAGCTAAACTTATCGTTTCACAATGTTTATTGGGCATAGAGTACGTGTGTGTTGGTGTGTGCGTGTGTGTAAAAATTTCAGGTCAACCACTAATTAGATATGCATTTCTGGACCCTAATGCTAAGTTCAAGTCAAGGTGGTTAAATTAATTTATTTGGGCTTAAACCACTCTTCAAACTGGCAAGGTTTCTCTGGGATTTTCAAGTAATTCCCTGAGTTGTGTCAAGTCTGCTTGCATCCATTTTGGTTTCTACTGGTTTTGATTTTTCAAAAACCGTCTTATCATGGAGGCTCTTCCTTTTTAAAAAATTAATTTATTTTTAATCTGAGGATAATTGCTTTACAATATCGTGTGGGTTACTGCCATACAACCATGAGTCAGCTGTAGGCGTGCACATGACCCCCGTCTTGAACCTTCCCCGACCCCGCCACCTGGTTTGGGCTCCCTGCGTCACATGGCAAGCTTCCCTGGCTGGCTGCTTTACATACAGTAATGTGTATGTTTCCATGCTATTCTCTCAATCCATTCCACCCTCTTCTTTCCCCAGTGTATCCACAAATCTGTTCTCTATATCTGTGTCTCTGTAGCTGAGAAACTCCTCTCTGCATGGATTCATGTGATTGACTTTTATTCAGCATCCATGATTGACCATCCACTGTGCAAAGTGCTGAGCATGAAGAGATCCAGAGAGACCAAGCTATGGTTTGTTCATCCACCATCAAAAATCAAGCCCACAGACTGAATTTCTTTTCCATAGTTCATCCTTTCTGGCTCATGACTTTATCCATGTTAGTGATGTGGCATTAATGTGCGTGGTTGCTTAGGAGCCAGGCTGCACTTCCCCACCCCTCAGTTCTATGACCTTGGACTTCCCACATACTGTCTTATGTAAAATGAGGATGATAGCAGTAGCTACTCAACAGGTCGTCTTGGGGATTTGCTGAACTAGCACATGCAGCACTCTCACCGAAAGCTCCAGGAGGGTTTTGTGAACATGGCCGTGGCTATTATCCTGTGAGGAAGCCTGGGCATGGGTGACACATGTGCGTGGAGGACCAGGCTGCTGGCTGCACTGAGCGCCCCCGTCTGCTTGCTGCCCAGGCTCCTGTAAGCCATCCTTTCAAGCACTCTGCTGCCTTGCTTCCCCAGAGGAGGTCCCCCCAGGTCTTCCTTCTAGAATGCACATTTGTTTTGTGTTGTTTTTGGAGAAGTGCTGGTGGATTTACACTGATTCTGGGAGGCTGGTTTGGGCAGGGTTGGGGGAGCAGATTTTTCCTAGTGAAAGTGTTAATGGCTGAGTCAGGTTTGACTCTCTGTCATCCCATGGGCTGTAACCGCCCCCAGGCTCCTCTGTCCATGAAATTTTTCTCCAGGTGAGAATACTGGAGTGGTTTCCACTTCTTCCTCCAGGGGATCTTCCGAACACAGGGATGACACCCAGGTCTCCTGATTGCAGGTGGATTCTTTCCCATCTGAGCCAGCAGGGAAGCCACCTGCCTCACATTTTTTCCCCCTAGCAAGCAGACAAAAGGCAGCACGCATCCTGGTCCCTTTACCTCACATGGTCAAATTCTCTAAAAAGGGAGAGTCACCATCCTTAAAGTCCACGTATTTCTATTCCCTCTGTTTCATAGATGATTTCCAAACTATGCTTTGCCAGTCATGCTGAAATAGACGAGCTCCTTGCACTGACACTGCAGCGGTTCTAAGGTATGCCCAGACCACCATCTCCTTTCATGCATCGCAGGAAGCTCCATTTTAACTCCTGAGGAGTCCATCTTCACCGGCTCAAACTGTGAGGAAGGAGAATTGCTGGGCCCGGCTCTTGCTGGGGAGACAACTCCCACAGGTGGGCGGGAAACCTGGGGAAGGCAGAGCGCATTTGTCTCCGGATGCAGCGAATCTGAATTTCAAAATGAAAACATCTTAAGGCAAACTGGGAGGAGGGAGTCGCATTTGGCTTCAGTTGTAAGCCTGGAGTTAAGGCTCCTGAGCAAGTCCATCCTCCCCGGGTTCTCCCTGCGAGGGCCCCTGCCTGGGCGCTGCTTCCCTGGCCGGTGTGGCCAGGGTCACCGCAGCCCTTCACACACTCTGCACTCGCAGCGATAGCCATGGGAAGGGAGCTGTCAGCCCTGCGAACAGGGATGCCCCACTGCAGAAATTAATTAACAAGTAAGCTGTTGTAGCCATGCATTCTGGGAAACAAACTCACTCAGAAGGACAATGCAGATAGTGGAGTGCAGTTTATTACACCAGCGGGCCCAAGGCAGAGTCTCCTCTTAGCCAAGGACACTGAATAGTTTTTGTGAAAACCTTATATACCCTAAGTGTACATGCTCAAACCCACCTCCCCAAATTCCTTGAAACTAGTCTGGACAAGGTAAAAGAGAGATACGATCAAAGTTAACCCATGATTCATGTGTCATAAGCCTAGATAGCTAAACAGTGGACATGTATCAATAGGCCTGTGGTCATACCCGGATAAGCATAATGGGATTTACGACTTTGTTCTGTTACAGAGATAATTAGCATAATCTTTTAGGCAAGAAAGAGTCTAGGTAGGAGCCCTGGGGCTCTTCCATCTGGGGGTCTGGTTTTCCTTTGGTGTGCTGCTTCCATAGATACTGGGCATATAGCTCAAAGTCCACGGTCCGGCCCAAGACGGAGTCCTGCTTTCAAGACGGAGCCTGTTCTGTCTGTTTCCTCCTTCAGGTGAGCATGCCCTGCTTCCCACAGAGTCATCCTTGCCGACTTGACTCAAACCATCTCCCCTTTTCACCAGGCTGCATACTCGTTTTGGAAAACTACGGTCCATGTAGGTAAGACTGCAGGGACAGATGTGAACTTCCCGAACCTGCTGCTTTCTGACGCCTCCATGTGAGGAGTGCATGAAAGTTAGACTTTTCTCTTTCCCCTCTTCTGAGAGAAGAACAATATTTGAGTGGCTCATCATTTTTGATTGTGGTTCCATCAGGGCTTTTATTTGGGCTTTCATTGACTCGTAGCTCATTTCATCCTGGCTGATGAGGGATGGGGGAGTGGTGACAGGTTTCTGCAACGTCCCTGGTGGGAGGTTGTGGGAAACTGCTTCTTAACTGATTAGGACCCACCATTCCCTAAGCCCGACCTCCTGTCCTCACGGCCTCATCGTCCTAAATACTTTTTCCTCTCATCTCACTGGGTCTGGGTGACCCCCACAGGCAGGGGGCAGGTGACATGGTAACTGAGCAGGTCTGGAACCAAAGTTTGGAGTCTCAAAAACTTGTTCAAGGTCATACAGCTGATGAGGAAACCTCCATGATTCCTAAATGCTTTTGTGTACACTTTGCTCTAAAACATCTTTTGTTTTGTTTCTGCCTGAAAATTTTTTTGTTAAACTGTAAGACACCCTTTCTCTGAGTTGATCCTGCCCAGCCCCATCACCACTTTCCATTTATTTTTGGTCTTGTCTCCTTGATATTTGTCTTTCTGGCTGTTTTCTCTAAATTGATGATCTGCAGTTGGTATGGCATTGAAGTCCTTTTATTGCATTCCCTCTCCCCCAACTCCAAGAACTTTGTCTTGTGGAATGTCTCATATTCTAGCCAGAGGGGTTAATTAGGAACTATTGATATTTTCATTTTAAATATTTAATCATGCATAATGATATATCTATCTAACCACACTGAGTGGAAATCACTCTGGTAAAAGGTTTGGTCTAGCCTGTGGAACTCCAGATTCCTTACTCATCAGAGTTTTTTTTTATTGCTTTACTGTGTTGAACATTCCCTGTATATACCTGTTGATATGGGTCATTGCATTGTGTACGTTAAACTTATATGGTGTTATCTGCCATTTATATCTCAATAAAGCTAGAAAAATATTAACAGAGGAAAAAGAGGTTTGTAAAATACTGTGAATAAATCAAAGATCCACATCACAGAGTCCGAAGTTTCCAAAGAATTTGAGACGATGGCTATATAAATTTCATTCTGCATTTGGTTTGGTTTTCTTTGCGATGTAAAATGAAGTCCTTTCTGTGGAGCCAGCCTTGCCTGTACCATCTTCTTCATAGCATCCTCTCCTTTCTTCTTCCTTGGCTTGGCTTGTCATCATGCCAACCCTCTCTCTGTTGATGTCTTCACCTCTGTCCCCCATCTTCCTCTGTGTGTGGTCCACCCTCCGGCAGCACCAGTATTATATAAAATGGAAGATTAATTATTTAAGGACTGTTTTTCACAGTCTACTCTGGGAGCTTGCAATTCACATCCGTACTTTTACTATCCCAGTTTTTACCTATGTCAATGCCCTTTCCTTTACGCTGCGGACCTCTGAAGGGTCTTTCTTAAGGCTGGTTTGTTTATCAGTTATCTGTTAGGAGCCCGGCTGAGCATCCCCTTGTGGCAGAGTGAGTGGCAACCTCATCCGCCTTGTATTACCTGGAGGACAGAGCTGGTGTTCTGTTTATCTCTGTGTTCTCAGAATCCATTGTGGCTTTGTTTGCTCAGTAAGAATTATTGAACTGAATCCTTACTGAGGTATTACTTTTCTCATGCATGTTTGAATTTTAATGGGAAACTCAAAGGGAAAAGGAGAAAGAAAGAGGAACGGGAAGGAAAAAGAGGCAGAAAGGAGAGAAAGATGTTGGCTTAAGGACTGATGCACTATGGTTTTAAGGAATTAATGGTAGAATTTATATCAGGGGATGTTTTAGGGAGGGCACTTATCTTTTTAAAAGCTCGTCTGTATTGATGTAGCTGTGTTTGCTGTAATTGCTCAAAACCTAAATTCTCTCTCTTTTAAACATAAGTTGGTGAATTCTTATGGATGTTCATCAGTGATGCATAGTAAGATGAAATCTCTCGTATTCTAGGGAAGGAGGGAATAGCATTGCTCTTGGCCCATCTCAGAAATCTCAGAGGCCCCTGTGATATCAGCGAGGTGTGTGAGGGCCACTAATAGATTTATGCATTATGTAATTTTCACCTTAAGAGATTCGGTACAAATGAATGTTTTGGAAACGGAATTCGAATATTAGCTCCAATTCAAAGTTCCTATATAATCTGGGGAAAGTCTGACAACAGTTCTTTTTCAGTTTTCTAATCTGCAAATTAGAATGAGGCAGCATAGGTCAGGTGTTCTGGATTCTCAATTGCACTTTCTAGATGGATTACTAACAAATAAAGGGTTTTATATACAAAATCTTAATGCATTGAGAATTATTTGTTGAACCCTTATTCTAAGCATTGCCTGGAATCCAGAAATCAATCAGGCATGGATCTTGCCCTGAGGGAGACTTATATACTAAGGAAGATTTTGTTTTTAATGTAGATAAATACTGGTAACTAAGATAGAGTGTATCCCATTTTAATTAGAGAGTTTAATTGTTGTTTAGTCGATACGTTGTGTCTGACTCTTTGCAACCTCACTGGACTGTAGCCCACCAGTCTCCTCTGTCCATGGGATACTCCAGGCAAGAGTACTGGAGTGGGTTGCCATTTCCTTCTCCAGAGGGTCTTCCTGATCCAGGGATCGAACCCGTGTCTCCTGAATCTCCTGTATTGGCAGGTGGATTTTTTTACCACTGAGCCACCTGGGAAGCCAAGACAGTTTAGGGGAGGTGATATAAGGGCAATGAGAAAAAAAGATTTTCCATGGATTTGCAGAGTTCTTCTGAAATGTTTTTGAGAGGGTACTAGAAGATGGGTGGAATTTGAGCAATGGAAGATGGCGGGAGAAAAGTGTATAATGACACAGAAACAGCATAAACAAGATCTGAAGATGGGAAAATGTGGAGTTTGTGAGTATGTGAAGCATGGACCACAGTCCTGGGCTTCACAGGGGATGGTACAGAGTGAGAGGAGCCCCGGGTGAGTGTTCATAGTGGAATTTAAGATCCCCTGTTAGAAGGTTAATCAGACCACAGGAAAGGAAGTGTGCTAGTGATGGAAAAAGTGTAGGTGAGTCATTAGAGTGCCCTAAAGAAATGACAGGCATTGTGAAAAGACGGGAGAAAATGGGTGGGTAGATTACTGAATAAATGAGAGTGTCACTAACTTAGGATAAATGAGTGATCATGTAAATTAACAGCAGGACTTGCCATACAAATATTCTAGACCTATAAAAGTTTTCCTTCCCTTTAAAAAAAAAAAATATATATATATATATATACACACACACACATACACTTCTCCCTGTGTGGAAGAAGTCCCTGATATAAGAAGCCAGTTTGAGTTCATAATGCTGCAAATCCGTGCATGAGAATTTGGGGTACTCAGCAAAAATGGTAAATTATTAGAACAACTAAGCAAAAGAAACCACTTTTTAATGAAAACCTTGGGGAATTGTCCTCAGAATTGTGCACTGATTTTGGTTTGAAGCAGTGCCATCATTTTTGGGTTTTTTTTTTTATTCGATTCTTTATTAAAATGTGTTTACATTTCCCATTTTAAATACCTGTGCATCCCCTAAATTATTTTTCTCCCTTGGAAGATACTGTACTCCCAGCTGAAATTCTTCTGAAACTGACAACTAGAAGACTGAAGATCTAGATCTAGTAATAGCTGAAGTTTCCAAACTTTATCTTAGATGAATTTTCAGTCTTTTGGGTAGGTCTACTTTTTATTTTTCTCTCTTGCACTGTTACACAAGTCAGATTATTTCAGTGACCCCTTTAATGTATAATAAACCAGCATACAAATCTATAAAAGTTGCTTTTTGATTAGACAATAGCTATTTGATAAGAATGAGAAAAATGAGGAATAAATGAGGAGTAAAGCTGCCCTCCTAGGTGACACTAATCTGTAATTGTTACTTTGCTGAAAAGGGAAGCCAGTGGGATTCTTAAGATGAAGATCAACTTTGTTTCCATCTCTATGCTTGTATCTTCACATTCCTAGCTCAGAAATGTATTCAGTCTTCAGTTTAATTTTCATTAATTTGACACATTGGATTTAAATTCCTTTTAAACAGAATATGATGAAAATAGAGCACATGTATAGTGGGAAACAGGGCAATATATAATTTAAATGTCAGGGTGGGGAACACATGTATACCTGTGGCAGATTCATTTTGATATATGGCAAAACCAATATAATATTGTAAAGTTAAAAAATAAAATTAAAAAAAATGTTAATAATAAATATATTTTTAAAGATGGGTAAGGATAGTTGTACATTTCTATCAAATGCTGGTTCTTGATGAAAAGTCAAGTTAAAGAGAGGAGAATGAGGAGACCACCAGAGATTCTCAAAGACTCTTATAGATATTTGCAAGAATGTTCATGTTTCTTGACATTGTTGTCATATTAAAAAAAATAAAATTAGAAGTCTACTGTAAAAAAATAATTTCTATAAAGTAGAAAGTTTCCCCCAATTAAAAACCATTAGCCAGTTATGTACCATTCCAATCTTTTCATGTATATTTATAAATAACTCAGTGTTTGATTCATATAGATCAATTTCGATTGCTATTACCAATTCTATTATTCTGTCAACATATATAACTGTTTTTTAACCCAATTTGGATCATAGCATAGTGAAAGGGAAGTGAAAGTATCGACAGTGTTAGATGGCCAGTTGTGTCTGACTCTTTGTGACCCCATGGACTGAAGCCCACCAGGCTTCTCTGTCCATGGGATTCTCCAGGCAAGAATACTGGATTGGTTAGCTATTTCCTTCTCCAGGGGATCTTCCTGACCCAGGGATTGAACCCAGGTCTCTGGCATTGCAGCCAGATTCTTTACAGTTTGAACCACCAAGGAAGCCCCATTAGGAAGCCCCTAGCAGTAAAAGTAAATTCAAGTGGGCCAAGGCATACATGGAGAAAAAAGAAGCTTTTTTATAAAACAGATTAATACAAAATACTCAAATTTGAATATAAGTGGTGTAATTTCACTTATATATTCCATTGGAAATATTTTAGTAGGAAATACCAGAGATCATAAAGAATGATCCTTAAATTATCATGCCTATTATTATTTGACCTGTTAACTCATTTTGTAATGTTTGATGTACATCATTCTTTATCCGCATACACATCTACCTTATTCTTCTCAGCGGCTGCATAAAGTACCATGATATTGCTGGATTTCCCAGGTAGCACAGTGGTAAAGAATCTGCCTGTCAATACAGGAGATCCAGGAGCCACGGGATCGATCCCTGGGTTGGTAAGACTTCCTGGAGGAGGGCATGGCAACCCATTCCAGAATTCTTGCCTGGAGAATCCCATGGACAGAGGGGCCTGGCAGGGCTACAGTCCGTGGGGTCGCAAAGAGTCAGACAGGACTGAACACGCACTGGCTGTGCACTGTGATATTGCTGAACTGTATTTTAGCCATTGTTTTATTGAGAAAACTTAGATTTCCGAGTGCTAGTATGATGAATGGCCATTCAATGTAATTAACGCACATGTTTATTTTTCCACATGTGTGCTACTGAGGATGGATTTTGATGAGTACTACCAAAAAAAAAAAAAATTCCTACTACAGCAAATAACACTCTTTGTATTTGGTATGAGAGGGGTATTGTCTTGATGTCAGTAATGTAAAGCCTTTTAATGTTTGTTGAATTCACCAAACTTATCAATAAAAACTGATTTTATTGTTACATTCTTCTGTAATTCCTTCTGTCATGTTCAATGGACATGATTCTCTTTCTGAGAAATGCTTGTTCATTTGTTTTGCCAATTTTTTTCCATCCATGTTAATTTTTTTGTATTGATTTTTAGAAGTATTTTCTATGTTGTGATTTTAAAAATGCTAAGAATTTGCCTGGCATGTAAGATATTTTAGTATTGGCAGTTATTCTGGCCCCATTGCTTGTCTTTGTATTTGTTTATATCATTCATAACTTCATAAAAGTGTCTTGAATATGAGGAAGATTGTCCAAGTTTAGGAAAAAGCGTGAGCTGAGGCTTGATAATATAATGACTATGCAATTTCTACTATTATAGGAAGAATAGAAAAATAAACCAATATGACAGATATAAAGTAAAACATTTGTTCCCTTATTCCGTAAGTAGTATATATAAAATAAATTAAAAAACCCAACATTCTCAATATTTCAGATTTGTTTTACTTGTCTGAACACATATAAGCAAAAATATAATCTGTATTCAAAATGCTAATTTGGCCTTTAAAATCTGACTGTATTAATTAGGATGAATTAGAGTGACCTTGTCTGTCAGACCTGACATTTAATATGTATGACAATTAGATTTAAACCCAGTTGACTGATGAAAACATTAGCATACAGTAAAATGGTTTGAAACAAACACTCTTCTAGCTTTGTGCTCAGGATCTTGACTGTCGCTGCATACCTTACAGAATTGTTTCCATACTCTAATCATACTCATATGTTAGCAGTTACAGTTGAAATACATAGCAGAGATCTTTTCACATCGTATACTCTAAGAGGACTTCTGGGGTGCGTGAAATGAACATTTAGGCTACGTATTTTTTCACTGGGCTTCCCAGATGGCGCTAGTGGTAAAGATTCTGCTTGCTAATGTAGGAGACACAAGAGACATGGGTTTGATCCCTGGGTTGAGAAAATCCCCTGGAGGAGGGCATGGCCGCCCACTCCAGTATACTTGCCCGGAGAATCCCATGGACAGAGGATCCTGGTGGCTGCAGTCCATGGGGTCACAGAATTGGACATGATTGGGCACACAGTCATTCATTAGGTAATTTATGTTATAGGTTATAGTCTAGAAATTTTTCTTCATCCATATAATATACTATAGAATCCTAGAACTGGACATGAAAGGAGATTTACCCTATCTTTTAAAAAAAATTCACCAGTGATAAGGCAACAAATCCCTTCCTATAAAGGACAGAAATCAGGTGGGAGGAAAAGACATACGCACAATGAGGTGTTCTGGTTCAAGAGACGTCTTGAAATGTCAGGGTCCGACTGTCAACTCTTCGCCTTCTAAGTGTAGAAGCTCAGTCTTTCCCAGTCTCTTCAGAGCTCCCCAAATAGATAAAATAAGATAGCAGGAAAACTGCTGTGCTATTTGTGATCTCCTGACAGTTTAAAATATTACATGATAAGCTAAATTTCATGTGAAATTAGGATTACTTTGTGAGTATCAGACTAAGATATTTAGCTGAAATAGCGTGAAAGCAAATGCCTGTAATTCTGACACCTTGGTGTTCCTGCTGTTCACTAAAGAAACACCAGGCAGGGTCCACAGCCCCAGCTACCTTAGATCTGCTCATCACAGGTGGGAAGTGTAATGGTCTTCACTGCTCCAGATTCTGAAGAATATATTCTTACTACAGTGACTCCATCTCACCCTTAGGGATTAGGGTCCTAAAACCTGCTGTGGGTAAATAATTTGAGGAAAAAAATGTTTTTCTTTTTAAATGGGGCTCAGAGGACAGTATATCACATCAAATGTAGTAAAACCCTAATATTAAAAGATAATAATTAAATAAAGCAAAAGAATAGCATTTCTTCATGTTAAATTAGTAAGATTAGGAACTCTGCCATTAATTATGTCTAGGGCAGAGAGCCAGTGGGAATTTGCTGTATGACACAGTGAACTCATACCTGATTCTCTATGACAGCCTAGAAGGGTGAGATGGGGTGGGAGGTGGGAGGGAGATTCAAGAGGGAGGGGACATATGTATATCTATGGCTGATTCATGTTGATGTATGGCATAAACCACTACAATATTGTAAAGTAATTATCCTCCAATTAAAAATAAAATGCAATTAAAAAACTATGTCTAGGGCATAAGGAAACATTTCCACTGTGGTACAGAAACTATTACCTAAAAGAACCGTGCCATAATTACTAGCTTTTGACAAGTTGTCAGTAATTTCGCTTTTTTATTTGTGCCTGGGTGAACAATACTTATCTACCTCAGAGGCTGATTATGAGTTTCAAGTGAAATGCTTCATGGAAGCACAGAGAAGTTCTCAGTAAAAGTTAGCTATTACTGATAGCTTTTTATTATTATCTCATTATTTTAAAAAACCTATTGATGTCATCTTTATTCTTTAATATGGACCATGGACACATGCAAGAAAGCTCTTTGTAGAGTAAGAAATTTCCTCTTTGGAAAGTCTCTGCAGTTGTGTGTCATTAAATTCTGCAGAAATTTGAATTGTAACCCCAATTTTTCTGGCCTTCTTCTTCCATGTTGTTAGTTGAATGTCATTAAAGTCAGCTCCAGTGGATACAAACCCAGTCCTCTGGTTTGTCATGTAGAGGGAACACTTCTTTTCAATTACATCTGTTTTCCAGTTTTCAACTTGAATTAAGTCCTGCCAAAAATCACTGCAGATGGTGATTGCAGCCATGAAATTAAAAGACACTTACTCCTTGCAAGGAAAGTTATGACCAACCTAGATAGCATATTAAAAAGAAGAGATATTACTTTGCCAACAAAAGTCTTTCTAGTCAAGGCTATGGTTTTTCCAGTGGTCATGTATGGATGTGAGAGTTGAACTGTGAAGAAAGCTGAGTGCTGAAGAATTGATGCTTTTGAACTGTGGTGTTGGAGAAGACTCTTGAGAGTCCCTTGGACTGCAAGGAGATCCAACCAGTCCATCCTAAAGGAGACCAGTCCTGGGTGTTCATTGGAAGGACTGATGCTGAGGCTGAAACTCCAATACTTTGGCCACCTGATGTGAGGAGTTGACTCATTGGAAAAGACCCTGATGCTGGGAAAGATTGAGGGCAGGAGGAGAAGTGGACGACAGAGGATGAGATGGCTGGATGGCATCACCGACTCGATGCACACGAGTTTGGGTGAACTTTGGGAGTTGGTGATGGACAGGGAGGCCTGGCGTGCTGCGGTTCATGGGGTTGCAAAGAGTCGGAGACGACTGAGCTACTGAACTGAACTGAACTGAAGGTGCAGATTGTGTTTCCACACTCTCATTCTGGACAGAGTGTCCCTCACAGCCCGTCTCTCCCGCAGAGTGTAGGTGGCACGTTTAGCAGCGGATCGCCTCTGCATTTGCAAGGTGCCTCCCTGCTGGAGTCCAGCCACGTTCTTTGCTTTGGTTTCATGTGTATGAAGACACAGCCATGGAGTTACCTCCATTTCTCTGTCTTCCATCAACTCTGATCTGCGAGCACTTCACAGGTTCAGAGCTTCTCTGACTAGGGTCTTCTCTTTTTTCTGGAAAAGCCAGGATTTTTCTCCTAGGCTATCGCATCATGGTTCCTTCTTGATGTATCTTTACTTGTGGAACGCCTCTGTGCTGGTCTTCAGGTCACTTGTCATAGAGCTGCTCTGTAAGTAGTTGTGGTTTGGGCTGCCCCTGGGCGGGGAGCCCAGCCTTTCTATTCCTCTGGGAGCTTTCTTCTCTGTAGGTCTAGACATGCTGGCAGTTTGTTTTTCCTATACTGAGATCACCGTGCAAACTGAAAGAGGGTTCTGTTGTCATTGTATTTTTGGTCTTCTGCTTCATCTTAATCTAAGATGGCAATGAGTCTCATCTAGATGAGACTTGAGTCTTGACTCTCGTAATCCTATTGGCCAGGGCTGCCGGAGCATCCTATGAGGATTCTGTAGCTGGATGTGGATACAGTGGGAAATAGAATGGCCTTTGATAAGTCATCAAGATAACAGTTTATACTCTCTGTATGATAACTCATATCATGACTATTTTTGTTTCTGCCAGAAAAATTTTTTGACTCTAAGATAATCTTTCAAGACAGTCTCCCATGTGTTGATTTTACAGTTCAGTTTTCAGAGTTTTGAAGATATTACTTCTAGTCCTTAAAAAAATAATCAATTAATTAATGTATGTGAAAGTATTTTATAAGCTACAAAGTACAGTTTAAGAGCTATGATAATAATTCTATTTCTTGAATCTCTTCACAAAGAAGAGATGTGTACCATGATGATTCTAGTTGTCATCTGTAGGTGTATATTCTATTTTGATGGACATAGACAGTTTAAAGTTAGACTGTCTTTAAGATAAAATCTATGCTAGTCTATCGTAGACTGTCCTTTACAGAGTTATTCCCACTGTATCATTATAACTGACAAATTTTGATCATCAGAAGGCATTTTGGTATTTGAAAGCTTTAAATCTTTGTGAGTAAACAATATGAACAAAACTAAATAAAAGTTTGTTTACTAAAGGCTGTAACACCCTTCCCAATAGGGATTCCCTGTGGCTCAGATGGTAAAGCATCTGCCCGTGATGCGGGAGACCTGGGTTCGATCCCTGGGTCGGGAAGATCCCGTGGAGAAGGAAATGGCAACCCACTCCAGTACTCTTGCCTGAAAAACTCCATGGATTGTCTGCTGAGGAGCCTGGTAGCCGACAGTCCATGGAGTCGCAAAGAGTCGGACTCGACTGAGTGACTTTCACTTCACTTCACTAACACCCTTAAGTAGCACTACAGCTGTTTGAGATATTTGCTTCATTCAAAATTGTGTTTAGGTGGATAGATAGGTAGATGGTGTGGAACTTCTATTCCCTTTTGCCTTGTGACAATTTTTTAGAAAACAAACAATTCATATTGTTTTGTATTATTTTGTAAGATCTCATATAATCTGAATTGATATTATTATTCTTACTTGAGGACACACATTTGAATAAAGAATTCAATTTTAGGTAGACAATCTTACTGAGGCTATGTCTGCTTCATTAAGAACTCACTTCTTCATATAATTCTAAGAAATAAAATGTCCCAGCTTTACCGTCAGATTATAAAGTACCCTTACTTAGCTGCTCCTGAATTATTTTACCTCATGGCAGGAATCTGTAAACTAGTTTTGAGTTTAAAATGCAAGCCTTTCTCAAAGCTTTCTGCCACATTGTATAAAACTACCAATTAATAAGATTGACTTTCCCCATGGATCATAAATCACTACCAAATTGACAATGGATTTTATTCACCTTTGTAGCTTCTGTGCTCCTTGGAGTAAATTAAACTGAGTTTATCTATCAAAGCCTTTGATCCTGGAGACAATTCATCCTGCTTAGCTCAGGACACTTTGCCTTTTTTGGAAAATTCATCTTCTTTGCATGTTCTTCTGTAACTTAGAAAAGGCCCTAACTTAAATCCCAAGATCTGGGTTCGTGCCTCACTCTTCCCAGAGGCAGAGGCTAGAATGATGATGGGGGGTCTCCGTGGTGCCCTCTGGAGATTTCTGTCTGCATCACTTACCTGGACAGTGCCACGTCATCCTGGGTATCTGGAACTGACACTTTATGACTTTGTCCTTCAGAGTAATCTTTGAAGGGAAATTTTGTCACGAGTGTCTCTCTCTTTTTTAAACATCTCAATGGCATTTTTTGTTGTGTTTGTTTTGCAATACGTTTGAACAGTGAATACACGGCAGAAACCAGACATACAAATGACTCTTCTCCTAAATATAATTGTAGAAACTGTGTGTATGTTCTTTCAAAAAATCATAGTGTGTCTGGGCAAAGACCAATCCGTTGCAAGTACAGTGACAGCTCTTGCTGAAGATGCTGCTGTGAGAGCATTTTAGTCTGGAGGCATGAGCATTGGTTGGGCTCACGGTAGGATTCTCTAAGGCATGGTGCATTTCTACAGTGTCAGACTCTTGCCGGTGCCTGCCACATGGCCAGTAGGACTGTATGTCTAAGATACACATGCACCTGTACACGTATGTGTGCATGCACACACACGCTATTCAGTCAATATTATGACTTTTTTATTGAGATAATTTGTTAGAGCCTTTAAGATAAATGGTAAAATTGAGGGAAAGGCAAAGAGATTTCCCATATATCCTCTCTCCCCACACACGCACAACCTCCCCGCTTCCCAGTATCCTTCAACTGATGATCAGTTGTAGTCGATGAACCTCCACTGATACGTCGTCATCACCCCAAGTTTCTAGTTTACCTTAGTATTCACTCTTGATGTGTTTGGACAAATATACAGTAACATATATCCATCATTACTATGTCTTGCAGCATAGATTCACTGCTTTAAAAACCCTCTGTGTTCTGCCTGTTTATCCCTGCCTGGGATCCCCAATCTCAGCCACTGTGTTAAGTCCATGATTTAATAAGGGAAGTTTGTTGGGGAAAAAGCATATGGATCAGAAGGAAGTAGCTAGAGCTATGAGAAGCAAGCTCTGCTTATAGGAATTAGAAAAAGCATGATGAAATAAATAGTATTTGATTTGGACCATAGAGAAAAAGATAATTATTCCAGGTACTGAATGCTGGGGCATTCTAGGTTGGATACACATGTAGAATTTTAAAGTGGCACACTATGTCCAGGGAAGTGTGAAACGCTTGGTGTAGTTTTGTACAAGAGTAGAGATGGTGAGGGGTCAGGATGGGAAGGCAATTTAGGGCCGTGTGGCCATGGATCTTGCACCCCCTGTGGAGGGACTGGGATTTTATGCTGTTGGCAATGAAGAAAGGTTTCAAGGATGTGGGATGGCAAAATTAATTGTGGGTTTTTTATTTATAAATATCTTTATGGATTAAAAATAGAAGCATGGCATACAGTGGACACAATATTGAGTATTTGATGGTGGGTTTTCATCTTAATTTCCTCCATATTTTTCTGTTCTTCACATGCACTCCACAAATACTTACAGAAAATATTTATGAGACAAGATGGCTTTAGACATAAAAAAAATGCAAGGAAAACAAAACCAAAACCATCTAGAACTTTGGGATATACTCTGATATGATTGAAGGAAAAATTGATTTATAGTCTGGTTTCATCCCTTACTCTCTTTGTAATTGTGAATAAATCATAAGCCCTTAAAGATTGAGATAATAAATTATAAACTCTATCTCTTTATGGAAAACTTTAGGGTAGCTCTCTTTATTTTTCTCATCACTGGTGCCTTCAGGTTGGATGCGACACCTGTGACAAAAGTGGGGTCTTGTAGAAAGTAAGAAAAATGGGATCATTTAGGTGTAACTTAATATTATCAGTTCAGGGGCTTGTGGTCCATTTCACTTCTCTAGGTTAGGAGAGCAGAGAAATACTTGAGCCTGATGAAAGCTTGGTGTCTATAAAGAGAGTAGATTTTCCTGAAATACCCCCATTGAACATATTCTTCAGAAAATAAGAGCAAAGTTATGGTGAGAAGTAAAGTTCCCTGGTGGCTCAGATGGTAAAGAATCCACCTGCAATGCAGGAGACCTGGGTTCAATCCCTGGGTCAGGAAGATCCCCTGGAGAAGGGAATGGCTACCCACTCCAGTATTCTTGCTGGAGAATTCCATGGACAGAGGAGTCTGGCAGACTACAGTTCACGGGGTTCCAAAGAGTCGGACACTGCTGAGTGCCTATAACACTTTCACTTTCAAAGTATGATTTAGGTCTTGTGGAGAACTAATGGAAGATCTTTTCAAATGCCCTATATTTCAGTACTGCTAACATTTGGATTATCATAACTCGAAGCCCATCTGTTTGTTAAGTTTAATGAATCAGTTCTTGGATTGCATGTCTCCTCAGCCTGTTGGAGGCAGCATCAGAGCCTAATGTGTTTATTTTTGATTCTTCAAGGTAGTAAGGAACAAGTATCCTTGTTCACACTTTACTAATCATATGCTCAGTGCATGCTCAGTCACATCTGACTCTTTGCAACCCCATGGACTGTAGCCCCCCAGGGATTCTCCAGCAAGAATACTGGAGTGTGTTGCCATTCCCTTCTCCAGGGCATCTTCCTGACCCAGGGATCAAAACTGCATCTCCTGTGGCTCCTGCATTGGCAGGTGGACTCTTTACCGCTGTGCCACCTTGCAGGCCCTATTAATTATATACGGAGTTATTAAGTAATGGTTTCCTTAATTATATACTAAGTCATTAACTAATGGTTTCCATTTCTCAGAAACTCTAAAAAGAAGCAATTCTTTAAATAAATTAGAAGAGCCCTTTTTTTCTCCACTCTCAATGGAGCCAACTAGTTGCACTGACTTGTTTAAGAGGTCCCGCAGAACTGGGTGGGTTTGTGTCCCTGTTGGTCTCCTAGAGCCCACACCCATTAAGACATGGGGTAAATTCCATGAGAGATAAGATCATCTCTCTGAGTAAAAGAACTAGTCTGGTCCGAAAAGATCATTTATAAAGTGCTAAAGTCAGGCTGAGGTTTAACACCATTGAGTTCTTTTAAGTTGGTGAATAAATCCATTGCCAGGACTGGAAAGAACTGGCTGTTTGACCATTGACAGTTTTTCATACTAGTTAATTTCTGGCATTGAAACTGGTCTACCCTGCCTGTTCAGAAGTCACCTGGTGTCAGCAGTTCTGCGGGGACCTGATTTATCCTCGATGTGAAGGTTTGCAGGGGAGCTGATTCCACAACCTTCATTGCTAAATCATTTTGACGTTTAACAACCTTTCCTGCCAGGACGCTCTTTCTTATATCTTTGGGGTCAGCAGCCTCTGGCAGGGGTTCTCAGTCTTTTGATTAAGAGGAGATTCTTTTGATTTTGCAAAGCTTTAGGATAACTAGAAAGAGGAAAAGAGGGTTGTAAAATGCCTTAGATACAAGGAGGTATTCACTTTTCCCTAGTGGGAATCCTAAGAAACCTCTGGAGGTGTTTCAAAACTAGTGTATCTGAAAGGGGAGACGTGTGTGCCCAGCAGGTTTGTCTGGACTGGAGGTGCTGGCAGTGTGAGTACCACTCACTGAATGTGGCTGGTAAAGAGATGAGTATCAGACGATACGGAAAAGCCATAGAGAAACTGAGAGCCAAAGGAAAAGCATTACCAGAACCAGCTTCTCAGTATTCACTGCTCTATTCTTATTTTCCCTCCCCCCACTAAAGTATTCCTTCGGGTCTCAGTACCCCAATGACTCCCCTTTAATATGAGATGACTGGAAAGGAGTCAGTTTCTGACAACCACAGGAATATTCCGATTTTCAGGCTGCCTCCTTGAAGCCCTAACAATCATTTCCAACTCAGCCTGCTATTCCCTGCCTTTCTTTTCTGCATCCTTGTCTTAATGACAACGCAGAGAGCGAGACTGGAAACCCATCAGAATTCCACTGAGAAAGTTGGGTACCTTCTCTCCTGGGAGTCCACCTGCGTGGTATCTGTCTGTTACCATCACTTTGTCTTATTGCTTTCTTGGCTGTGGAAACTGGCCAGATTTAAATAGCTTCTAAAATGACTTATTTAAGATGCACTCATCTCCGACTGTGTGGGGAGGTGAGTGGATTCAGATACAAAGCCATCATCAGCGCTGTCACGGAGACCCGCTCTTGGAGGCTGGGACCGTGCATCTTCCTGGTATTTGATCAGGGAAGCCGCTCAAGACACAATGAGGTGATCACTGCTCTCTGATCACAAGCCAGTGGAGTATCCCGTTACCCTGTCCCTGTGTTTATCTGTGAAGACCAGAAAAGGCTATCGTGACACAGATAAACCATTCTGCTTTTGGACGGTCACTGAATCGGTGATTCATTTTGCTTTTTTGTGTTCTTTTCGAGAATACTCCTCAGGTTTGTTTTCTGTCCTCTCAGGATTCCCAAGGGATACAGAATAAATACACAGCCTTGTCTGTCTTCAAATAACTTTTAGTTTATTTGAGAGAGATCACTAATCCACAGGAGGTGGAATTGGAATGCAGGCTGCGGCAATGAATAAGTAATGAAGGGTGTGACACAAAGCATTTGTTCTGAGAGGGAAGTCCTCTGAAAGAGGACTGGAGAAGGTTGAAGTCGAGTCTCAGGTTAGATTTGGTGAAAGAGGAAGAGGGCCTTGGGGCCCCCACTCTGACCTCTACTGAACCACGTGGGCTAAGCAGTCAGAGGCTCAGGACATCAGGAAAAAACTGTTTAGAGATTTCTTCAGAGATTCCCTCTGATTCTGGATGGACCTGGATGAGGCTGGCAGAAAGCAGCCAGGCACTGAAAACTCTGGGGATGAAAGCAAGTCTAAAAAATCTTCATAATTGGGCTCAGATGCTGTGCCTTGATACTATGCCTCCAAGTTCATAGCTAAATGCTCCTTGTCCAGAAACTCAGTGCTTCTTGGTAGGATCATACGGAAACCTCCATTTTTGCATTGCTGAGTTGCAGTTTCTGCATCGTTCGCCTGCCTAGCTTTCACTGCCTTCATCCTCATGTGGGCTTTATCCCTGGGCTCCTCTCTCTTCATATTATTGGGGTCCATTCCACTCCTCATCTCAGCTAACTGTTAATACATATGCAGAACTCCACTTCCAAACAAGGTCACGTTCTGCGGTACTGGGGGTTGTTGCTGCTGCTGCTAAGTCGCTTCAGTCGTGTCCGACTCTGTGCGACGTCATAGACGGCAGCCCACCAGGCTCCCCTGTCCCTGGGATTCTCAAGGCAAGAACACTGGAGTGGGTTGCCATTTCCTTCTCCAATGCATAAGAGTGAAAAGTGAAAGTGAAGTCGCTCAGTCGTGTCCGACTCTCAGCGACCCCATGGACTGTAGCCCACCAGGCTCCTCCATCATGGGATTTTCCAGGCAAGAGTACTGGAGTGAGGTGCCATTGCCTTCTCCTACTGGGGGTTAGGACTTCAACGTATCTTTGGGACGGGGCCCAATTAAACCTGAAATAAGGAATGCAGCTATATTACCTGAAAAGAATTACCACCGCTTCTGTGGCTTCCATTTATATACCTCAAGCTTTTTTTGTCTAAATGACTTGATGACAATCTTGGCGAAAATGTTAAATAACATGATGATAAAGGATTTTAATCTTTGTCTTTAGAAACGGGTATACCATTTAGGTTGAGGAAAGTATGTTTAAATAGATTTTTAACAAGTTTTAGCAACTCTACTAAGAAAAAAAACAGAGAATTAATTGGTATCAACTGAGAGAGCGTCCTCTACTGGCCGTACTCAGTACTGTGTCTGCTCTCTGCTGCTATTTCTGATGGTATGGAAAGATAAATACTTAACTAATATAGTACCTGTGATTCATATTTAGTATATCAATGGCAACTGATTCTAAGAAAACATTAAAGTTATAAATATAAAGTCATCGACTTACATTTTTAAAAGATTGAGTGTGTGCATGCTTAGTCACTTCAGGCGTGTTCAACTCATTGTGACGCTATGGACTGTAGCCCACCAGGCTCCTCTGCCCATGGGATTCTCCAGGCAAGAATACTGGAGTGGGTAGCCATGCCCTCCTCCAGGGGAAATTCCTGACCCAGGGATCCAACCCGGGTCTCCTCCATCTCCTGCCTTGTAAGCAAATTCTTCACCACTGAGCCACCAGGGAAGCCCTTTAAAAGATTAACCATATCATTTTTAGAGAAGATATTCTTGACTATCAAACAATGTAAAAAAGCAGAAGCTTTTGACATAGCTATCAAAATTTTATTGCAATTCTAAATTGATATAAATAGGATATTAAGAATATTATCTAATTGTTAGATAACTTAATAAGGACATTATTAATAAGTGTCCTTAATAAAGACATTCAGAAAAGGGTTTAGGGCCAGAGACAACTGGCCAAGAAAGTAAATTTAATAGGTAGGCTAGAAAGAGCACAGTAATTTGAATTCTGGGGTCATTTCAGTTGCTATGACGGCTGTTGTAGACCCAGGACACACAGTCGTGGGAGGCAGTGGGAATGCTGATGTAATGCTTCTAAAATTTGACGGTCCACAGAGTGAAGGGGTTAGCCCTCGAAAGCGCAATGGCATTTACAATCAATACACGTCCTTCAGTTCATCATGTCTTTTCCTGATGGTTTTCTCTTATCCCACCACTAGTTAGAATTGTTGAGCTGAGCGCTACCGCTCCAAAGGAGACAACGCATTTTAGCTTCCAAAGATGTTTTACAGCTGTATTTTTAAATTAACAATGATTAGCAAAATAATTATACCTACCGGAAGGCTGAGAGCTGACATAGATGCCGGTCTCCAATAGATGGTGCTGTTGAAACTAAAAGCACAATTCAGTATTCCCTCATCATTCTGAAAAGGCTTTAGGGGGTAGTTTTCCACTATCTCCCGAAGATCTCTTGCGTATAAACAGAAACCGACAGTGTTTGCTCTCTATTAACAATAGCTTCTTTCATCACTCCTGTATTCAGTAAAAGTTCTTGGACCAAAATTCTTGGTCCAAGATGAAGTGTAGATTGTATTCTTGACTACTGCCCAGCCTTCAAACCAATTAAACTACTCATGGATGTTAACTGTCGAGAATTCAATTGCTTCCAAAAATTCAACGTTAACACACTAAATTCTGTGGTAATGCTATATTGTTATCACCCTAGAAGTCTATTTAGAATATAGATTATTTTATAGAATTGGAGAGTTTCATTGCAACTTAAGGAATTGGAATATATTCAGGAATTTGGTCAACAGTGTGTTTTCATTTTTTTTTTCCCTTTGCATATCTGTGTCCTCTGGGCTTACTTCTCTGGTTGCTATTTGTCCACCAATCTCCCATTACAACATCATTTGTGTTCTTATTAGACTTTCTGTTTGTATACATACTTCCTTCATCCCTTCATCATTATCTTTTTATGTCAGATTTAGTATACACTCACCCTGTTCCAGATCTATGCATGGAGAAATGAAAAACAATGAAATAAGTAATCAAATAGAGTCTCAGCCTTGAAAGATTTTGTAACCCAGCAAAGGTGATAAAAACATCAGAAAATGGGCACAAAGTTAAATAAACATGGACCGCCTTCCTTTTCCTGGCCTTCTGACTAGAATATAGGAATCATCCATAAATTAATGATGACTAAGACTATACCTTGAAAATCTTGCCATTGAAACGTGTAAAGTGTGTTAGATTTTAGAAATGGGCATTTTGTGAATAGGAATAGAAGGGCCACAGTGTCCTATAATGAAAGGTTTGAGCTAAACTATTGCATGAACGGTCACAGGATATCGCTGCCACTGCAAGTCTGCCTCCTGGGTAGGACCTCTGTCAGGCTTCTAACCGGATGATGCCCTAAGAAGGGCTTATGCAGATGGGGGTTTGGGCTGTTCTGTTTCTTCTCTGGTAAGCAAGACTGTGTTCATTTATTGTTTGGCTGAAACCACACTGTGTTCCAAGTGTTCTTTGTATTAATAAATAACAAGCTGATGACGCTCCTGTTATTTTTGTAAACTGATTAGGCAACACTTAATATTAACTATTCTTGACTCACATTAATACATAGAATTTGCAAATTAAAGTCAACTATGATTTGCAAATTGAAGTTAATTAGAAAGTCCTAATACAGTGCCTCCTAAAAAGGCCAAAACACTTTGCATAGAAATAGCCAATTTAGAAGTCACAATTTTCCAACTGCTTTTGGCAAACAATTATTCCTCTGAGCTGTCCTCAACTGGAGTGAAGAGATCAATATTCACAAAATGGGTGAGGATTTAGAAAGTGATTACAGGGCCTTTCTTCTTGAGCGCTGGGGACTGAGCTCCTCCAGGGCTCACTTGTTGCCCACTGACGAAATTTGATAATTTGAAGAGCCGAAATAGCTCATCAATAAAAAGAGGGATGATCTAGACAAGAGTGTCCAAATACTAAACACACAATAATCTGTTGAGATTCTTATGTTATTATTAGACCTTATTCTTCTTTCTTATGGAATTTCAGAGTGTTTAAAAAAAAGCAGAGTTACCTGTGACAATAAACTTAAAACTGATAGAAATTTTTTTTTAATATAAAATATCAAGATTATGAATAGGTGCCTTAAAAAATTAAGTGGGATTATACATCAAAAAATACTACAATGTAATTTACCACATCAGTTGAATTAGGGAATAACAGCCCTCTCAGTGCCTGCTGAAAAAGTATTTGATTTGTTATCCATGATAAAGGTTCTCAGAAATTGAAAATGAAAAGGAGTTTCGTTAATGTTACATAGACCACGCCAGTACTCTACAGCAAGGGGCCTGTGTAGTACAGTCATTTTAGACTCAATATTTCTAAAAATTCTTCAAGAATATTTCCAAGACCAAGGACAAGGAAAGAATGTTCAACATAGAACCAGAAGTTCTAGGTAAAGTAATAAAACATGAACATGAATTACAGAGTAGAAAAATAAAAAAAGAGAAAAAGAGACAAATTTAATAATTTGCAGGGAACATGATTATCTGATTTTGCAATTAAATATAAATAGCAAAATATTAAGAGACAAATTCTTAAAAAACTGAAAAGAATTAGATAAAAAATTTCCGGATACATAAGCAGTTTACAAATAGAGTGTATGTATGGGTCACATCATGTGCAAATATTTTCTCCCATTCAGTAAGTATCGTTTCACTTTGTCAGGGGTGTCCTTTGTTGTACAAGAGTATTTAAGTTTAATTACATCCTAGTTAAAATTTTTGCTTAATTTATTTTTTGCCATAGGAGACAGATACAAAAAATATTGCTATGATTTATGTTGAAGAGTCTTATATCTGTATTCTCTTCTAGGAATTTTATGGTTTCTGTTCTTTTAAGTCTTTATAAGTCCAGAACTTCTTTTAAGTAGTATTATATCAAAGTCCTTGGAAATTTTAGTAGGTCTATGGTTTTCAAGAGAAACATAATTTCTATTATATCTATTACAATAGAAATTGCATAATTTATATTAATATTTACAAAAAGTATTTGCGAGTTTCTAATATTATGATTTCACTCACCCAATATCCCTTAAGGACTAATGTGGTCTTTATCACCTTTGCACATCTATATAGAATTTGGCTTGGTAGAAGATAAATTTAAAAGTTTGGACAAGTAGGTTTTGATTAATTTGAGATTTTGAGTTTTGGTAGAAAAAATACTAATGAAAGGAAATTTTTTGTAGTTAAAATTTTTGTTAAGCAATTTAGATAGCATTTTGTGTCAAATTAGAAACCTGAGATACAGAAAGATGGAGTTAGGCCCATTTAAAATGGGTAATTGTTCTGAGCTAAGTTCCCCTCCTGGCTCAGGTAATCATCAGAGAAGCCTGGTTTTATTAGGCTACCTCCTAATACTGCAAGTGTCCCTTTCTGTGAAGCAAGATATAAAGAGAATAAAATACAAATTAGTAATATTTCTGAAATTCTCCTAGAAGGTTATTTTCAAGGAGAAAAAGCCCAGTCTAATTAGTATTTTGCCCCAGATGTTCCCAGGCTACACTTATCTTAAAAGGGTCTCTAGAATCATTCCATATGAAATGTGCAAGTTCCTTTGGGGTGTTTTTAGATCAACCTATTCTTTGCTATATAAGGAAACTGGGAAATAGAGTGGTCACTTAGTAATGTGAACCAGCTTGTCTTGTAAGATTTAAATCTATTACTAAGGCCCATGATTTTGCTGTCATACCATTTGTCCCTAAATTAGGAAGAACCGTAACTCCATGACTAATCTCCATGACCAATAAACTTACACCAAATTTCACCTAGGAACCCTACCATATATGTTAAAGTGGCCATGTGGTTTATCATTCTAATCAGGTCATTTTGAGAGGAAGAGGGTGTACTGGATGAAGACCATACCAAAATCCCAAAGAAAAGATGAGACTGTCTCTGACCAACCAGAGTATATATTCACCCTCTGTGTGTGGACTTAACAGCATTTCCTCTCAAGACAGAATCATAAATTGATGATCTTGAAGGCTAGTAACTAGGGCAAGAATACAAAGAACAGCTTTAATCCTCAAAAAGTCTTATTATCTTTTATTTAAGTAATTAAATAATTTGGGGGCTCAGGATAGAAATCAGACGTTAATTAAGAAGGATTTAGAGAGGCTTATGCTAAGCATTTTGAAGACATTTCTTTCGTATCTATGTCAGGGTAAATTGCAGGCTTCATGGAGTCAGTGTTTTGATTATGGAGAGACGAGTGCAATAAGGTATTGAGATCTGTAGCCTGTCCTTCCTCAATAAATTTAGAAAATGCTTTACTTAAATGCAACTCTACTATTACACATCAATTGATGAAGTAAGAATAAAATTAATGCAATTTAAAAAATTTTTAATAAAGGTTATAATTAATATTCAAAATCATTCTTTGGAATGTACCCACCTCTAAAGTTTTCAAGTGCATGACGGCTAATGTATTTGTAGAATTTATTGTTTCTTCCAGTCCTACCTGCCTTTCTGTCTGTGGTCAGCCATGCTTATGTCTACAGAAGGAAGAGAAACTGACCTTCAACACTCCAATCTATTTATTTGGTAAATTCACAAAATTATGATTAAATATTTGGCCAGTACTGGTGCCAAGAGTCCTTTATATTTGACTTTATCCTTTGGATTTTTTCCTTTATTACTATGTTGTTGTTAGTTGCTAAGCTGTGTCCTACTCTTTGCAACCCCATGGACTGCAGCTTGCCAGGCTCCTCTGTCCTTCACTATCTCCTGGAGTCTGCTCAAACTCATGTCCATTGAGTTGATGATGCTGTCTAACCATCTTATCCTCTGTTGCCCCCTTCTCCTTTTGTTCTCAATTTTTCCCAGCATCAGGGTCTTTTCCAGTGAGTTGGCTCTTTGCATCAACTGACCAAAGTATTGGAGCTTCAACTTCATCATCAGTCCTTCCAATGAGTATTCATGCTTGACTTCCTTTAGAATTGACTGGTTTGATCTCCTTTTAGTCCAAGGGACTCTCAAAGAATCTTCTCCAGCAGCACAGTTTGAAAGCATCGATTCTTCGGTGCTCAAGACTTCTTTACAGTCCAACTCTCACATCTGTACATTACTACTGGAGAGGTAGAAAAAAATCATTATTAACAGACTACTTTAAGCATCCTTGTAGATTTCATGTTGTTTAATCCTAGAGTTCAGCATTGCTTGTGGTGGCTAGATTTTCGTAGGAGATAAGTCATGACAGACCATGGGTGGTCTTGATGCTACACACACAGGTGGTCACCTTTATTTTCTTGGTTGATAAATCACCTTTAAGTCAAGGTAAAGGGCTTCCCTTCTCTCCTGGAATTGACAGCCATGAGGTCTTTTGTGTTGCAAAATGGTGGGGCTCTGGAGAAGATTAGAATAGAAATCCTGGACTTTGAGTAGCTACGTCTCTCTTTAGGAAAGGGGATAATTGGATGCAGTATTTTGAGGACTGAATGTGAAAGTTTGTCCTTTTTCTCCACATATGGAGAGAAGGGATAATTTTCCTCTCTGTGTCTGTGTGAGTTAGATATGTGTGTGTCTGCATCATTCCTGGCAGTTCTTGTGACAGTTGTGTGATATCATGTCAGCATAAATTATTCTCAAATCTTTTGGCCATGCACACTTTCCAAGAGCTAGTGGACGTATCTCTGGGACACAGACACTGTAAGGAAGTCCAAGATATGGGGAGCAGCTCACGGAGGTCTGCAAAGGGCACTGACTCTGTCCCTGTTACTGGCCAGATGGAAGTCTTTATTTTATTTAGAAATTGTTAGACTGTAGTCACGTGACAAATGCCTCATACACTCTCCTTGCTTGCCTTTGGGGTATCACTAATTATAATACAGAGGAATAATGCCTGTAATGAGGATAAAGTGTCACATTTGTATAATTTGGGTTAGCAATGGACAGGTACTATTGTGTTGGGACAGATTTCCATTCAAATTTGTAGCAAAAACAATTAGCTCTTAAAGTGTAAATCTTTGATTATTATAAAGACAGTATCCACTTAAAAGAAAATCTATCTCAATCCATCATCCCCAGAGAAATCTTATATAATTTAAACTTTAAGTATCAAAAAGTAATTTTAATATGCTAGCGATCTTTAAAGTAACTCAGTTACTTTAATGCAAAAATAATGCAAACATACAGTCTATTAAAAACAGTCCTTATTTATTTTAAAAATTTTATATAGTATTTTCTGTAGTTTAAATTGTTTAAAGTATTATTATATACACTGCTGCTGCTGCTAAGTCACTTCAGTCATGTCTGATTCTGTGCGACCCCATATACATCAGCCCACCAGGCTCCCCCGTCCCTGGGATTCTCCAGGCAAGAATACTGGAGTGGGTTGCCATTTCCTTCTCCAATGCGTGAAAGTGAAGTCACTCAGTCCTGCCCGACTCTTTGCAACCCCATGGACTGGAGCCCACCAGACTCCTCTGTCCATGGGATTTTCCAGGCAAGAGTACTGGAGTGGGGTACCATTGCACAGTACTTCAAAAATAGAAACAATCAAGATACAGCTAAGCAAAAACAAGAAAATAAATTCAATATTAATTTCACCAGCCAGCAGCAATAACAATGAACACATATGATGCACTTTCTTATAGAATTACCACAGATAGACCCCCCCACACAAGCACACTGACATTTTTAAAGGAATTTCTATACTTTAGGGACTTTAAAGGGATTACTGTACTCAACTTTTTTGATAACCACACTTTTCACTAATCACTATATCAGTTTAGAGTTTTTTTTTTAAATTACTTTTTTTTTTTGTAACCAGGAAGATCTGAATTTTAATTTTGATTCTACAATTTCATTGTTTTCTTACTTAAGCTTCTTTTTTTTAATTTAAATTTATTTTAATTGGAGGCTAATTACTTTTAAAAATGGTTCTGTATACTTTAAGAAAATAGATTGTTTTATAAGCGTTATACATTTATTTGTGTGTAGATGTCAGCCGTATTTTTTTAGTCTTTATTGAACTCAGCATACTTGGATATTCTTGCCTGAAAGCAGTCCATACAGGCAGAGTGTGCTTGTGCAGTTATTCTGAATTCTCGCACGTGAGACATGGTAAGCTGCTTAAGACCTAAAACTCACATTCAAAACGCTAGATGCAGTTGTTTCTGAAGTAAGTTGCTTTACTGCCATTCTTGCTTGTCTGCTGGAAGAGGATCTTTGTTGCTAGGAACTTTCTTTGGGTTTGAATTTGAGCCACACTTAGGAGGTGCCAGGTTGGCATCCCATCAGAGGCATTTGTGCATTACCTCCTTGCGAGCTCCGCTGGCTCCTGGCGTGCTCCCTTCTGTTTCTGGGAAGTCTCCATGGCTTTGTCAGTTCTTCTCAGTTCAAAGCGGCATCTCCATTGAGATTGCCTGTTCCTTTTGCAGTTGATAGCTGAGCACCTTACATAACTCTTGGGTGTTATTATTACTATGTCAGTGTTACGTGTTATAATGCATTTGACAAAATATTTTAAAAATTATCAATAATAATACATCACAATGGAAATGTGTATCTCTTGCCAAACCATGTTGTTGTCAGATTTGATGAGCCATGTGGGAGAAGGCAATGGCACCCCACTCCAGTACTATTGCCTGGAAAATTCCATGGATGGAGGAGCCTGGTAGGCTGCAGTCCATGGGGTCGCTAAGAGTCAGACACGACTGAGCGACTTCACTTTCACTTTCCACTTTCATGCATTGGAGAAGGAAATGGCGACCCACTCCAGTGTTCTTGCCTGGAGAATCCCATGGACTGAGAAGCATGGTAAGCTGCAGTCCATGGGGTTGCACAGAGTCGGACACGACTGAAGCGACTTAGTAGTAGTAGTAGTGTATTAAAATTACATGAATTTAAAACTATGTGTCATACCTTATTATATTTTGATTGTTTAACAGAACCAAAGGTACAAATCAAAGTTAATCATTCTAGAGACTGATAAGAAGATAGCTTAATAATATCTAAAGTTTCATGAAAGATATCCTTTTAAAACAGTGAAAATGACACCCAGGTTAATTAAATCCCAACTTTATTCCTATTTTCACATAGTTTCAGAAAGTCTTTCAGATTTCAGAATCTGCTTAAGTGAAGAAATGATATTAATATTAGGAGTCAATGACTTTTTTGATAATTGGTATTTTTTAAATTGTAACAATTTCAGTAGAAATTGCTTTTGGTCAATTGTAATTTTTATTTTTAATTAAGGTGGAACATGATAGGTATATTGTATAAAATATTTATTTTAAAATGCTAGACAGTAATAACATTTTAAACAAACAGATCAAATCACAATGTGAAAAAATCTAACTGTTCAAATTCTTCTAAGTTGGGACTTGCTTCTTTTTAAAACAGGTATTATAAAATAAATGAGACAGTTGCTGAAAATATCTTCCTTTTTACTTGATTTAGGAGTTACTGTTCTTGAAGCTTTGTGAGCCTGGGACCTGAAGTGTGCAAAGCATCACATTTAATATACTCCATAAGACATTCACATTATTGGTTCTAATGGCAGTTTATTGAGATAGATGCATTACTCAAAATCACATGTCTATATTTAGAGGATGTACAGATTAAATATGACAGAATTTCTTCCTCCCTTGTGATGGATGAATTAACAAGTAAATAGAATTGTTTTGGACCCAAGAAGACAGGTTTGATTGCATGCCATCCTCTCTCAGATATTGGCATTTTTTCCTCAACAAGTAAGGGCAAGTGCAAGTCTATTTTGTTTATTGGTGGTTCAGCACAAGCTTGTGTGCATGTGTGTGTCTGTGTGTGCGGTTAACAAGGGTAAATACTGGAGAAAGTTAATATGAGGGCTCAAGTAGCAATCCCTTCCTTTTATATTCTGCTGTTAAAAGTAATTAATGGATAATGTATTATCAATAATATTTGGATAGGGAGAAAACAAACAAAGAACTGCTGCACATGTATACACACATCCATCCTGTGTTTCCTTCCTTCATTAATTAGGCCAGTGCACATTTTAGTGTTTCTGATCTGTCTTATATGAGACAACATCCCTTGATCTTTATACACTTTTAGCCTAGTAGGGAAGATCGTCAAACATATTCCTGAAATTAATTGTGGTAGGCCAACAAGTGAGCATTTCCACCTGGCTGAGGAGGAGGTCGAGAAAAGCTTTGATTCAAAGAAATCATGGTTCAGCTGAGACTTTACAAGGCATGAGGTGTTTGTCAGGTCAACAGGCTAAGTCAGTGTGTTCTGGTCAGAAGACGTAACATGAGCAGATGCCTGTGGGTGGCTGCCAAGGAGCTGCATAGTGTCCTTGTGGTGAGGAGAGGTGATGCGCAGAGTGTAAATCAGTGAGGTGTTTCAGTCAGTGATTCACGGAAACTTACCAGAAGGAGGATGCTTTGTTTTCTCCTGTGACAGTTCAGGAGAGTCAGTTGCTAGAACTGATTCAGAAGCAAGAATGTCAACGTATATGTCCCCCACAGCCTCTGGGATTTACCCACGTGAGCACAAGAGGTCAGTCGATTATTTTTTCTCTCTCTTTTAGCTTTGTCTTTTCCAGAATATTTCTTGAAGATGAATTCAATCCACTCTAGGAGACTAAAGCTGTTAAATATTCTGTTGTTTGATCTCAGTAATAGGAGTAATAAGCTTTCCTGATGGCCCAGAAGATAAATAATTTGTATGCAATGTAGGACACCCAGGTTCAATCCCTGAGTTGGGAAGATCCCCTGGAGAAGGGAATGGCATCTCACTCTGCTATTCTTGCCTGAGAATTCCACAGACAGAGGAGTCTGGCGGACTCCAGTCCATGGGGTTAAAAAGACTTAGATACAACTAAGCAGATAACACTTTCACACTATTTGAGGGGTTTATCACAGCTTGGACCGTAGTGCCCTTACAGAGTATTGTGGATCCCATTGGAGGGAAAGCTAAAGGAGACAGGGTTGTAGATGTCTCTGACTGTCTGTGCTTTGGAAGATTGGAGACTGAAGGATTTTGACAGGATCAGATGTCATTGTGGTTTTCCAGTTGAGAGAATAACATGATTCATGGCCTGGTCAACTGAACAACACACCAATTACTGAGATAGGTGTGTGTGTGTATGGAATTCACTTGATGGACTGTAGCCCACCAGGCTCCTCTGTCCATGGGCTTCTCCAGGCAAGAATACTGGAGTGGGTTGCCATTTTCTCTGCCAGGGGATCTTCCAGACCCAGGGATTAAACTCAAGTCTCCTGCATTGGCAGGCGGATTCTTTACCACTAGCGCCACCGGGGAAGCCCCCATCCTACACTAGATTTTAGCCAAAAGCTGAGAAGTGTTTACTGTTTACCAGTTGGTATTGGTGTTTTTGATAGAAAAAATTACTTGGGATTATGTCATTAAATCAACATTTTATTTTAGAACAGTTTTAATTTATAGAAAAATTACATAGTATACAGAGTTCCCATGTACCCATCACCCAGTTTCCCCTCTAATTAATATCTTCAGTTCAGTTCAGTTCAGTCAATCAGTCGTGTCTGACTCTTTGCGACCCCATGAATCACAGCATGCCAGGCCTCCCTGTCCGTCACCAACTCCCAGAGTTCACTCAGACTCACGTCCATCGAGTCAGTGATGTCATCCAGCCATCTCATCCTCTGTCGTCCCCTTCTCCTCCTACCCCCAATCCCTCCCAGCATCAGAGTCTTTTCCAATGAGTCAACTCTTCACACGAGGTGGCCAAAGTCCTCGAGTTTCAGCTTTGGTATCAGTCCTTCCAGAGAACACCCAGGACTGATCTCCTCTAGAATGGACTGGTTGGATCTCCTTGCAGTCCAAGGGACTCTCAAGAGTCTTCTCCAACACCACAGTTCAAAAGCATCAAATCTTTGGCGCTCTGCTTTCTTCACAGGCCAACTCTCACATCCATACATGACTACTGGAAAAACCTTGACTAGACGGACCTTTGTTGACAAAGTAATGTCTCTGCTTTTGAATATGCTATCTAGGTTTAACTCTCCTTCCAAGGAGTAAGCGTCTTTTAATTTCATGGCTGCAGTCACCATCTGCAGTCATTTTGGAGCCTCCAAAAATAAAGTCTGACACTGTTTCCACTGTTTCCCCATCTATTTCCCATGAAGCAATGGGACCAGATGCCATGATCTTCGTTTTCTGAATGTTGAGCTTTAAGCCAACTTTTTCACGCTCCTCTTTACTTTCATCAACAGGCTTTTTAGTTCCTCTTCACTTTCTCCATAATGGTGGTGTCATCTGCATATCTGAGGTTATTGATATTTCTCCTGGTAATCTTGACTCCAGCTTGTGCTTCTTCCAGCCCAGCATTTCTCATGATGTACTCTGCATAGAAATTAAATAAGCAGGGTGACAATGTACAGCCTTGACATACTCCTTTTCCTATTTGGAACCAGTCTGTTGTTCCATGTCCAGTTCTAACTGTTTCTTCCTGACCTGCATACAGGTTTCTCAAGAGACAGGTCAGGTTACATTGCTTCAAATCAATGATTGGTTCTAGTCAATCATTTGTTCCAATCAGTGAGCCAATAATGATGCAGTGTTATTAACTAATACCTATATTTTATTGAAACTTCTTCAGGTTTTGCCTAATGTACTCCTTCTGTCCCAGGATCCCATGAAAATAGTGAATATGTTTGTCCTGCCCCCACTGAGACACCTCTTGTCTGAGGCAGTTTCTTAGACTTGCTTTGCTTTGAACGACCTTGCCCATTTGAGAACTGATCCGGTATTCTGAGGTGCTCCATCATTTGAGATCTGCTTTTTTCATCACGTGACTGGGGTTGTGGGTGTTTGGGAGGAAGATCACGGAGGTAAAGTGCCCTTTCCATCTTGTTGTATCGGGGGATGAACTGTCAACATGAATCCACTGTAGATGTTGACCTTGGTCACTGCCTGAGGCAGCACTTGGCAGGTTTCTCTGCTGTAAAGTTCCTTCTCCTCCACCGACTTCTTCTGTCCCACATTCCCGGGAAGAAGTTACGACACACAACCTAAATGTAAAGCTCTGAGGAGTTATGTTCATCTTCTTAATTGCAGAGTATAATTTATATTTCAAATACAAATTATTTGAAATTGTACTGCATGAGAGATTTGTCTCTTCTCCTATTTTAATTAATTAGTTCATTTATTTGTACAAGTACAGACTCCTTGGTGAATTGATATATTTTACACTATTTGTTATAGTTGTACCACGGTGTTTTATTTATTTGTTCATTTCTCAGATCATTCCGTCTTTGGTTGTTGGGAGTTCCTGCAGTTGAATCCTGTGTCTCTTCACTGTGTATGTGAGCCAGTGCTCCTTTGCTCTCTAGCACTAAACGATCTCAAGATTCACTGTGTGTATTTCCTGCACCAGTCTGTGAATCAGTCAGTTATCCAAGGAACCCTGGTTCATTTTATTAGAATAGGTGTTAGTGAACAAAACCTGGGGACTGGGTGTGCTCATTATTTCTGGGGTGTCATAGATTTTTAGGTCCCCTCAACTTAGAGACGGAGAAGGCAGTGGCACCCCACTCCAATACACTTGCCTGGAAAATCCCATGGATGGAGGAGCCTGGTGGGCTACAGTCCATGGGGTCGCTAGGAGTCGGACACGACTGAGTGACTTCATTTTCTCTTTTCACTTTCATGCATTGGAGAAGGAAATGGCAACCCACTCCAGTGTTCTTGCCTGGAGAATCCCAGGGACGGGGGAGTCTGGTGTGCTGCCATCTCTGGGGTCACACAGAGTCAGACACGACTGAAGTGACTTAGCATAGCATAGCATAGCATAGCATAGCATAGCATAGCACAACTTAGAGAAGGAAGTGGCAGCCCACTCCAGTACTCTTGCCTGGAAAATCCCATGGACAGAGGAGCCTAGTGGGCTACATTCCATGCGGTCGCAAAGAGTTGGACACGACTGAGTGGCTTCACTTTCACTTTCAACTTAGAAACATATATGTGCCTATTAATATATGTGTATACATATATTTGTTAATTCATTTATCAATATTTCTATGTGTAACCATCTATATCCATATTAAGCACCACATGAATTCACACTGATTTCTCCAAATCTCGTACACCACCGCCTGGATTGTTGTAACCGTATTTCCTTGTTTACCTGTAAGCTCCCACTCTAAAAGTGAGGAACCTACCTTCCATTTCCTGCTGTCCATTTAATTGATTAATCAATTCCAGTATACATGTATAGCAACATGAGAACTGTCAGCTGTAACCACATGGGATACAATTACTTTCAGTTTTATGTACTGTACTCCTTCCCAGAGTTAATGTAGGTGAACATTTTCTCTTTTCCCTTTACTGTAGGTGTTTCATACGCGTATGGTGTAGTTAGAGGGTCTTTTCACATTCTGCATTCCTCCTTAGGATTCTCTTATCTCCTGATGGTTTTAAAATTTGCATTCATTAAGATAATGTTTGGTTATAAAGATATATGGGTTTTGACAACTGCATAATGTTATCTATTCACAATGACAGGCATCATGTGAAACGATTTTACGGCCCTGAAATATTTCCTGTGCTTCATCTATTCAGCCTTCCCCACCTCTGCTACTCCTGTAGAAACCACTGCTGATCGTCTTTCTATACCTTCACCTTTTCCAGAATGTCATATAAGTGGAGTCACATAGTAAAGTACCCTTTTCAGATTGTCTGATTTTGATAAGCCATATGATTTAAAATGTCACACATGTCATGTGGCTGCTTGCTCACTCATTTTTTATTACCGAGTAATGCTGCATTATGTGAATGCAGAGTGATTTCTTTGTTCATTCATGAATTGAAGGATATCTTATTTCATATTTAATAATTGTGGCTCACATTGCTGCAAACATCTGTAACATGTTTTTGTGTGAATATTCCTTTTCACATCTGTGAAGTAAATGCTTAAGAGTTTGATTGCTGGAATGAATGGTAAGGACATGTTTGGTTTTGTAAGAAACCACTGAACTGTCTTCAAAAGTGGCTGCACCATTTTGCATCACTAGCAGTGAGTGAGAGTTCCGGTTGCTTCATATCCTTACCATCTAGAGACACTTAACTTTTTGGATTTGAGACATGCTGATGGGTGTGTTAGCCACTCAGTCATGTCCAACTCTTTGTGATCCTATGGTCTGTAGCCGGCCAGGCTCCTCTGTCCATGGGATTCTCCAGACAAGAATACTGGAGTGGGTAACCATTCCCTTCTCTAAGGGATGGTGTGTGGTTGTATGCCATTGTTATAATTTGCATTTTTTCTATTTGTTTTAAAAGATTTTTTTTGCATATTTTATATACAATTACATTAAATAGATGTTTTGTAAATATTTTCTCCCAACCTAAGGCTTATCTTTTCAGAGAGCAACAGATTTTAACTTAAATGAAGTTCAGTTTATCGGTGTTTTCTTTCGTGGATTGTGTTTTTGGTGTTGTATTTACAAAGTCATCACCAAACCCAAGGTGATTTGGATTTTCTCCTGTGTTTGCTTATAGAAGCCTAATAGTTTTATGTTTTACATTTGGGCCTATGATCCATTTTGAGTTAATTTGTGCAAAAACTGTACAATCTGTATTTTTTTGCTTATGAATGTCCAGTTGTTCCAGGGCCACTGGTTGAAAACACTTCTCTGTTTGATTGAATTGCCTTTGCTTCTTTGTCAAGGAGAAATTAAGCCAACTGACAATATTTCCATAGGTTTATTTATATATGAGTTCTCTACTTTGTTACGTTGACATGCATCTGTATTTTTCTCTAACATTGGTGAAAGAGATCATGGGGAGTTAATGCCATTTTCCCCTAAAATGTTAGGAAGAATTTATCAGTTAAATCATATGAATATCATATTTTTAGGGGGAATGCTTATTAATTACTGATTAAACTTCATCAATAGATATAGGCTGATTCAGATTATCTCCTTGTTTAAATTTTGCTGGTTTGTATCTTTCATCTATGTTGTCAGTTTTGTGGGCATAGAGTTGTTTATAATATTCCTTTATTTCACTATTATTACCACAGGATCAGTAGTGATGAACTTCTTTTTCATTTCTATTATTAGTAACTTGCATCTTATCTAGGTTTTTTCTTGGTTAACTTGGCTAGAATTATATCAATTTTATTGATCTTTTCAAAGAACCAGCTTTTTGGTTTTATTGATTTTCTCTCTTGTTTTCCTGTTTTCAATCTCATTGATTTCTGCTCTAATTTTTATTATTTCTTTTCTTAGGTATGTTTTAGCCTTATATTTTTCTTCTTTTTCTAGTTTTCCAACATGGAAGCCTAGGTTATATATTGAAGATCTTTCTTCTTTTCTAATATGTGCATTCAGTACTGTAAACTATACTCCCCTGCTTTTGCTGCATTTCACAAATTCTGATAATTTGTCTTTTCAGTGTGATTTACTTGAAAATCTTCCAGTGTCTCCTGAGACTTCTTTGACCCATGGGCTATTAGAAGTGTGTTGTTTAATCTCCCAATATTTTGGCATTTTCTAGCTATTTTTCTGTTGTTAATTTCTAGTTTAATCTTATTAAAACCTGAGAAAATACTTTTGTATTACTTCTTTCAAAATAAATTTGTTAAGACTTGCATGATGACTCAGAATTTGAACTATATTGGTCAGAGGTCCAGGTGAGCAAGAGAAGCACGTGTATTTTGGTGTTTTGAGGATATGTTTCCAATAAATGTTAATTAGATCAAGTAGATTCATAGTGCTATTCTGATCAGTTATACACTTCTTGCTTGGCTACCTGTTGAATCCCTGAGGCTTCCCTGATAGTTCAGTTGGTAAAGAATCTGCCTGCAATGCAGGAGACCGCAGTTCCATTCCTGGGTTGGGAAGATGCCCCGGAGAAGGGAAAGGCTACCCACTCTAGTACTCTTGGGCTTCCCCTGTGGCTCAGCTGGTAAAGAATCTGCCTGCAATGTGGGAGACCTGGGTTCGATCCCTGGGTTGAGAAGATCCTCTGAAGAAGGGAAGGATTACCCACTCCAGTGTTCTGGCCTGGAAAATTCCATGGACTGTATAGGCCATTGTGGTCGTAAAGAGTCAGACACAACTGAGCGATTTTGACTATAACCACTATATCATCTATCAATTCCTGAAAGAGAGGAGCTGAAGTCTCCAACTATGGCCATGGATCTATTTCTTCTTTCAGTTCTTTTAGCTTTGCCTCGTGTATTTTGATATTCTGTTGTTAGATTGTTGTGTCTCTTTGCAAAATTGATCCCTTGACCACTGTGAAATCCCCTTTCTATCCCTTATAGTTTTCCTTGTTCTAGGTTTGTTTATGGTCTGAAGACAACATTGTAACCCCAGCTTTGTTTTGATTAACTGTTAGAATGGTCTATCTTTCTTCATCCCTTTGTTTTAAATATATCTATACTTTTATATGCAGAATTTTTTTGGCAAAATATGATTAAGTCCTCTGTTTTTATCTGCTTTGAAAGCCTCTGTTAGTTGGTTTATTTACACTATTTCCATTTAAACTGACTATTGATATGGCTGAATTGGTATTTACCGTGTTTATAACTATTTTCTATTAGTTGCATTTTTCTCTTGTTTCTCTTTGTTTTCATTTTCTGCCTTCTCTGGTTTTGATTAAGTTTCTATTCTATTTCATATTGTCATTTATCATATCACATATACTTGTATTTTATTTTCTTTGTGGTTGTCTTAGAGATTGCAATGCATGTTTTTATGTAACCGCAGGCCACTTTCAAATAACTGTCAACTGCTTCATAGTTAATTCTGGTATCTTACAGTATTCCTTAAGACTTTGCTTATGTTCATTTCATGGGTCCATTTACTATAATTACCTAATTAATTATTACAATTACTACTTTGAATAAACATGTATTTTTGATCAACTGAGAATTTAAAAATATTTTATTTTAGCTTTAAATGGCTTCTCCAACAGTCTTCTTTCATGTAAATCTGAATTTTTTAACTTTTATCCTTTTTCTTGTCTGAAGAACTTTTAATAAATTTTCTCACAGGGCACAGCTGCTGTTAATGAAATCTATTTTTATTTGAGAAAATCTTTATTTTCTTTACTTTTGAATGATGATTTCATTGGATAGAATTCTAGACTTGTACTTTTTCAACACACAAAACATTTTACTCCACTCTCTTCTTGCTTGCAATATTTCTAACATAAAATCCAACATATTAATAAAGCCATTGAAGGCATTTCTAAATTTATGTTGATGTTTTTTACTGTAAGCAATTCCTTCTTATAGTTTCTGTCTCTGTGCCTTTATTACCCATCCATTTTGCCCGTTGTCTTCTTTGTCATTAGAACTCTAAAGATATTAATCATAGTCACTATAAAATCTGTGTCTGATGATAAAAAATTTGTATATATCTGTATACACACACACATATATTTATATAGTATCTGTATATATCTAAGTGTGCTTCTGATACTTGCTTTTGTCTTCAGACTGTGTTTCCTTGACCTTTATCATGCTTTGCAAGTTTCTGTTGACAAGTGGATATGATGTACCAAGGAGTAGGAACTGAGGTAAACAGGCTTTGGTGGGAGGTTTCGTGTTTACTTGAGAAGGAGTCTGGCTCTGTTTCACGTTTGCTCTGGCTGTCGGTGCCCGAGGCTTCTGTTTTCTCCACTGCCGATTTTAGGCTCCCATGTTTTCTTTTAGCTTATCTAAAATAAAGTCCTTCTCAGATAAAGTTGGTGTTGCTGCTGCTCCAGCTGATATCTGCGCTGTTTCAGTGGGGTCCTGCTGGCATGGTAGGCAGGTGCAGTGGGAAGATGGATTCTATGACTTCATCTATGGTTAAGTCTCAGTCTCTGGGCTTCCCTAGTGGTGCAGATGGCAAAGAATCTTCTGCCTTCAACGTGGGAGGCATGGATTCGATCCCTGGGTTGGGAAGATCCCCTGGACAAGTGACTGGCTACCCACTCCAGTATTCTTGCCTGGAGAATTCCATGGACAGAGGAGTCTAATGGGCTACAGTCTGTGGAGTCGCCAAGAGTCAGATATGACTGAGCAACTGAGCATGAGCAATGATTGAAACTGAAGAGGGGTAAGCCTCATAGGCCTGGGTAGCTTCTTCTTACATATCTTGGACATTTTCTCTTAATTTTGGTTAACACCTGTTCTGTTGTTGTTCAGTTGTGCATTCACGTCCGACTCTTTGTGACCTCATGGACTGTAGCACTCTAGGCTTCCCTGTCCTTCACCATCACCTGGAGCTTGCTCAAACTCAAGTCCATCAAGTCAGTGAACACAGCCAACCATCTTGTTTTCTGTTGTCCCCTTCTCCTCCTGCCTTCAATCTTGCCCAGCATCAGGGTCTTTTTAATGAGTTGGCTATTTACATCAGGTGGCCAAATATTGGAGTTTCGGCTTCAGCATCAGTCCTTCCAATGAATATTCAGGATTGACTTCCTTTAGGATGGACTGGTCGGATCTCCTTGCAGCCCAAGGGATGCTCAAGAGTCTTCTCCTCACCACAGTTCAAAAGCATCAATTCTTCCGCCCTCAGCCTTCTTTATGGCCCAACTCTCACGTCCATATACGACTACTGGAAAAACCATAGCTTTGACTGTACAGACCTTTTTTGGCAAAGTAATGTCTCTACTTTTTAATATGCTGTCTAGGTTTGTCATAACTTTGCTTCCAAGGAACACGTGTATTTTAATTTCATGGCTGTAGTCACCATCTGCAGTGATTTTGGAGCCCAAGAAAATAAAGTCTCTCACTGTTTCCATTGTCTCCCCATCTATTTGCCATGAACTGATGGGACCAGATGCCATGATCTTAGTTTTTTGAATGTTGAATTTTAAGCCAGCTTTTTCACTCTCCTTTCACCTGCATCAAGAGGCTCTTTAGAAAGAGCCTCTTTGCTTTCTGCCATAAGGGTGGTGTCATCTGCATATCTAAGGCTATTGATATTTCTCCTGGCAATCTTGATTCCAGCTGGTGCTTCATCCAGCCTTGCATTTTACTTGATGTACTCTGCATATAATTTAAACAAGCAGGGTGACAATATACAGCCTTGACATACTCCTTTCCTAATTTTGAGCTAGTCTGTTGTTCCATGTCCAGTTCTAACTGTTACTCTTTGACCTGCATACAGGTTTCTCAGCAAGCAGGAAAAGTGGTCTGGTATTCCTGTATCATTAAGAATTTTCCAGTTTTTTTTTTTTTTTTTTTGTGATCCACACAGTCAAAGACTTAGTTCCTATATCCTGAGTCAAATATTCAAACATTTCTTTTTATTTTCTCTAGTTGTCTCAGTCATTTATTATTTTCTTCATCCCATAAAATTCCCACTACTCTGTGTAAATATTGTCAAGGAATAAATGCACCAGATAATATTTTCTAGATAACAATGTGAACCCACTATTTAAAATTCTTATTCATGTGTGGTATTTACATTTATAAATTAATGTCTTCTTTTCAACTTAATTGCATGTTCTTTGAAGGCAATGAGCTCAGGTCTTTAAAACTTTTGTAATACTGTAATGCTCTTTACCTTAAACCATTCTTCAGTATGAAGACCAGATTATAGCACTCCTGAAATGTCAAGAGGTTTATTTAAAGCAAAGAGCCCTTGAAGATTAAACTGTTATACTTATCTGAATGGATCTTTAGGCTTACCTGTTTAACTGACAGTATCTTCAAACCTAATAGGCCAAAAGCGGATTATACATTCTAGAAATCATGTGATGAGGAATTTTATTGTACTTTATGTAGACGGAAGATACAATGACAGTCTAGAAGCATTTTATTCAATTATTTCTATAGCGTAAGCTTTGGAATTCAGTGAACTGGATTTTGAAATCCTGCTTAACCTTCTGTTATCACCCTGCCTAGCAAAATATTTTTGGGCTTCCCTGGTAGCTCAGCTGGTAAAGAATTTGCCTGCAATGCGAGAGACCTGGATTCAATCCCTGGGTTGGGAAGATCACCTAAAGAAGGGAATGGCTACCCACTCCAGTACTGTGGCCTGGAGAATTCCATGGACTGTATAGACCATGGGGTCACAAAGAGTTGGACATGACTGAATGATTTTCACTTCACTTTTGGTCTTTTCATCTGTAAGAGATAGATATATAATTATAAATTGTTTTGGTCTTTGCATCTGTAAGAGATACATAATTATAAATTGTAAAAAAATATTTTTGTGAGGATTAAAATACATAAATTTTGAAAAACACCAAGCATATTGTATAGCACATAGGAAACTTGATAAAGGGTAGCTGTGCTTATTGTACCCAATTTAATGCTCCAAATGGGTCTAGAAAAGTATCATGTAGCCTCCACGCGTGTGTGCTCAGTTGCTCAGTTGTATCTGACTCTTTCTGACCCTGTGGACTGTAGCCCGCCAGGCTCTTCTGTCCGTGGGATTTCCCAGGAAAGAATACTGGAGTGGGTTGCCATTTCCTTTTCCAGAGACTCTTCTTGACCCAGGGGTCAATCCCATGTCCCCTGCATCTCCTGCATTGGTAGGCAGGTTCTTTACCAATGAGCCACCTGGGAAGCCCATGTAGACTCCATAAGTATTCTTTTTTTAAAGAAAGAAAGTTTGGCCAAGTCTCAGCATGTGGGATCTTAGTTCCTCCACCAAGGATGGAACCCGTGTCTCCTGCGCTGGAAGCACAGTCTTATCCACTGGAATGCCTGGGAAGTCCCTCCATACGTGTTTTTATTCTACCAAAATATTCTTCAGAAACTTGGAGAGAAGACAAACATTTATTTTTCCCCCATTTGTAATAGAAGGTTAATTCCTATTGGATTTTCTAAAATGCTTGTCAGCAAAACTCTTTGAATAGAAGATGGATGTTTCCTGTAGATAACACAAGGAAAGGAAAACTTTAGGATAGGCTGCGAGAAGAAGGGCTGGTCTATAAGGAGAATGTATGTGAGGACAGGAAGGCAGAGGGGGAGTCATGGGACGTGGGGGCACTTGTGGGAAGAAGTAGGGGCGGGGGCCAGTCTTCGACATTCAGGTGGATCCGGAGGACTCCTGACTTCCTTATGATCAGTGGTTAATTTCTTTGACTCTTTATTCATATTCTCTAAATAAACTGAATTGAGGCATAATTCACACTGGATAAACTATACCAATTTTAAGTGTGGATCAATGAGTTTGATGCCCTGACACACTCATATTACCACCCCACCAAACAAGATACATAATATTAACTTAACTTAATTTGTTCTTTTTCTACCTACTTATGGAAAAAAACTTAGTTTGTTGATTTTAGATCTTTCTTCTCTTCCTGTAGAAGCCTTTATACCTATACATTTTCTTCTAAGCATAACTTTCACCACATTCAATGAATTTTGATATATTCTGATTTTTACTCACTGCAAATATTTAAATATTTTTTCTTCTGATTCCTTTTTTGATTCATATCCTGATTGAAAATGTTATGTTTAAATGCCAAATATTTAGATATTTCCTAAGTCTTCGCTATTCATTGATTCATTCATTCTAATTGATTCTACTGTGGTTATAGAACCTGCTGTCTATTATCTCAGTGTTAACAATTTAGCAATACTTACTTTATGGTCTCAGTTCAGTTCAGTCACTCAGTTGTGTCCGACTGTTTGTGACCCCATGGATTGCAGCACACCAGGCCACCCTGTCCATCACCAACTCCCGGAGTTTACTCAAACTCATGTCCATTGAGTTGGTGATGCCATCCAACCATCTCATTCACTGTCGTACCCTTCTCCTTCTGCCCTCAATCAGGGTCTTTTCCAATGAGTCAGCTCTTCGCATCAGATGGCCAACTTTCAGCTTCAACATCAGTCCTTCCAATGAACACCCAGGACTGATCTCCTTTACGATGGACTGCTTGAATCTCCTTGCAGTCCAAGGGACTCTCAAGAGTCTTCTCCAACACCACAGTTTAAAAGCTTCAATGCTTTGGTGCTCAGCTTTATAGTCCAACGCTCACATCCATACATGACTACTGGAAAAACCATAGCTTTGACTAGACGGACCTTTGTTGGCAAAGTAATGTCTCTGATTTTTACTATGCTGGCCTAGCAATGGCACCCCACTCCAGTACTCTTGCCTGGAAAATCCCATGGACGGAAGGGCCTGGTGGGCTGCAGTCCATGGGGTCTCGAAGAATCGGACTTGACTGAGCGACTTCACTTTCACTTTTCACTTGCATGCATTGGAGAAGGAAATGGCAACCCACTCCAGTGTTCTTGCCTGGAGAACCCCAGGGATGGGGGAGCCTGGTGGGCTGCCTTCTATGGGGTCGCACAGAGTCGGACACGACTGAAGTGACTTAGCAGCAGCAGCAGCCTATGGTTTATACTGGAGAATACTCCATGAACACATAGAAGGTGTTTGGACTCTGCTGGTGTTTGATGGAATGTTCTACAGAAGTCAGCTAGATCAAGATTCATGATCTATATCTTTATCTCTCCTGATTTTTGCATCTTACTGTCTTATCCATTAGTAATAGAGGAATATAGAAATATCAAAGTCTAATTGCTAAATCAATGATTCTTCCTTTAGATTCTGGCAGATATTGCCTCATGTATTTTGGGGATCCATTGTTAGGATTGTGTACATTAATTATTGTTATGTTTTCTAATGTATTGACTCAAGACAGTATACCAATTCTAGTAGCTTCACAGATTTATATTACCTGTCAGTTCTCTGAAGGTGTGAAGATTCTAGACGGTGGTTCTTTAATGCATGGCCTCTAGTTTAGTAGCTTCCACATCACCTGGGAGTACTATTGCCAAGCTTGGTAAACAAAAACTCAGGACACCAATGTAAACTTGAATTTTGATTCATGAAAAAAAATGTATATGTTTCATTGAGTACCTAAAATTCATATTTACCTGGTTACCTGTATTTTTTTCTGTCAGCCCCGCCTGAGAGTGTTTTAGAAATGGAGAATCAAGAATTCCATCTCATACCTATTGAATAGGTGTCTGCATTTTAACGAGAGCTTCTGATAAGTTCCATGAATATTAACGTACCAGAGATGTTGGACCGAGTTTGACTGAAGGCAGGAAGAGTCAGGTGGAGTATCACAGAGTGATATCTTAGCTATGAATTCAAAGCAGCAATAGGAATACATGCTTTTGAGGAGAGTTTATGATCGCTGGTTCTGCTCATTTCTGCAAATCCCCAATTAAACAATTTACTGGATTTCCTTAATGTCAGGTGTAATAAAAGCCATTTCCAAATTAGTTGTAGCTCTTGGCTTTAAGTGTTATAAAGTAATAAAAGGAAAATAATTCAGAAATGTAGCCATTGGGATATTATTTTTTGAATAAACTTTTTGTTTTAATTATATTAAAGACATTTGGCCAAAACCATTATGAACTTTATAAATCTCCAGGCATTTAGAAGTGGTAATGGATTGTTCTCCGTCACCACCATCTCTTATCCTAAATTCATGTCCTTTTAGACTTTCATTTCCCTAATGATAACATTGTTTACTATAATTGCTTTTTAACAATTATTTCAGCTATTTCACCTAAATATATCTGCACTGAATGTTTATCTGTAAATTAATTAGCCTTTATTGATTAGACTGTACATGTGTAATAAAATGTAATATTTCTATTATATGTTACATATATATACATATATGTATGTGTGCCTGTGCTCAGTCATGTCTGACTCTTTGCGACTCCACGTACTGTAGCCCATCAAGCTCATCTGTCCATGCAATTCTCCAGGCAAGAATACTGGAGTGGGTTGTCATTTCCTCCTCCAGGGGTTCTTCCCAACACAGGGGTTGAACCTGTGTCTCCTGCTTTGGCAGATGGGTTCTTTACCACTGGCGCAACCTGGGAAGTTCCAACATATATTTATATCTATTCTGAAATATAATTCTAGATATCAGAAATTACAATCCTTAATTACTTTTTAAAAATAACAACAATTAAGTAACACTGCTTTTTATTTCAGACATTTTTGTGCTTTTTTTCTCAGTTTGGAAAATCCCAATATATTTTTCTCTGTCTTTTTAAAAAATTGAAGTATAGTTGATTTAGAATTTTGTGTTAATTTCAGTTTTCAGTATAGTACAATCATTCAGTATATAATTGTTGTTGTTCTTCAGTTGCCCATTCATGTCCAACTTTTTACGACCCCATGGACTGCAGAGTGCCAGGCTCCTCTGTCCATGGGGTTCTCCAGGCAAGAATACTGAAGTGGGTTGCCATTTTCTTCTCCAGGGGAACTTCCTGACCCAGTGATGGAACCTGTGTATCCTGCATTGGCAGATGGATTTTTTTTTTTTTTTTTGCCACTGGGCCACAGGACTGGAAAAGGTCAGTTTTTAGTCCAATCCCAAAGAAAGAAAGGCAAGGCCAAAGAATGCTCAAACTACCACACAACTGCACTATTCTCATACGCTAGTAAAGTAATGCTCAAAATTCTCCAAGTCAGGCTTCAGCAATATGTGAACCATGAACTTCCAGATGTTCAAGCTGGCTTTAGAAAAGGAGAGGAACCAGAGATCAAATTGCCAACATCCGCTGGATCATCAAAAAAGCAAGAGAGTTCCAGAAAAACATCTACTTCTGCTTTATTGACTATGCCAAAGCCTTTGACTGTGTGGATCACAATAAACTGGAACATTCTCCAAGAGATGGGAAATCCAGACCACCTGACCTGCCTCTTGAGAAACCTATATGCAGGTCAGGAAGCAACAGTTAGAACTGGACATGGAACAACAGACTGGTTCCAGATAGGGAAAGGAGTATGTCAAGTCTGTATATTGTCACCCTGCTCATTTAACTTCTATGCAGAGTACATCATGAGAAACGCTGGACTGGAAGAAGCACAAGGTGGAATCAAGATTGCCGGGAGAAATATCAACAACCTCAGATATGCAGATGACACCACCCTATGGCAGAAAGTGAAGAGGAACTAAAAAGCCTCTTGATGAAAGTGAAAGAGGAGAGTGAAAAAGTTGGCTTAAAGCTCAACATTCAGAAAACGAAGATTGTGGCATCTGGTCCCATCACTTCATGGGAAATAGATGGGGAAACAGTGGAAACAGTGTCAGACTTAGTATTTTGGGGGCTCCAAAATGACTGCTGATGACTACAGCCATGAAATTAACAGACGCTTACTCCTTGGAAGAAAAGTTATGACCAACCTAGATAGCATGTTGAAAAGCCGAGACATTACTTTGCCAACAAATGTCTGTCTAGTCAAGGCTATGGTTTTTCCAGTGGTCATGTATGAATGTGAGAGTTGGACTGTGAAGAAGGCTGAGCACCAAAGAATTGATGCTTTTGAACTGTGGTGTTGGAGAAGACTCTTAAGAGACCCTTGGACTGCAAGGAGATCCAGTCAGTCCATTCTGAAGGAGATCAGCCCTGGGATTTCTTTGGAGGGAATGATGCTGAAGCTGAAACTCCAGTGCTTTGGCCACCTCATGCGAAGAGTTGACTCATTGGAAAAGACTCTGATGCTGGGAGGGATTTGGGGGCAGGAGGAGAAGGGAACGACAGAGGATGAGATGGCTGGATGGCATCACTGACTCAATGGACAGGAGTCTGAGTGAACTCTGGGAGTTGGTGATGGACAGGGAGGCCTGGTGTGCTGCGATTCATGGGGTCGCAAAGAGTTGGACACGACTGAGTGACTGAACTCAACTGATATAGTGGCGTGTATCTGTTAATCACAGACTCCTAATTCCCGCCCCCCCTTCTTTCCCCTTTGGTAATTATGTTTGCTTTTTATGTCTGTGAGTCCATTTCTGTTTTGTAAATAAGTTCACTTGTATCTTTTTTTTTGGTACCACCCTACTCCAGTACTCTTGCCTGGAAAATCCCATGGGCGGAGGAGCTTGGTAGGCTGCAGTCCATGGGGTTGCTGAGAGTCGGACACGACTGAGCAACTTCACTTTCACTTTTTATTTTCATGCATTGGAGAAGGAAATGGCAACCCACTCCAGTGTTCTTGCCTGGAGAATCCCAGGGATGGGGGAGCCTGGTGGGCTGCCGTCTATGGGGTCGCACAGAGTCGGACACGACTGAAGCGACTTAGCAGCAGCAACAGCAAAGTGGTGTTACGTGATGTATATCTTTGTCTGGCTCCCTTCACAATGGAATATTACTCAGCCATAGAAAGAACAAAATAATGCCACTTGTAGCAACATGGATAGATCTAGAGATTATCATATTAAGTGAAGTAAGTCAGACAGAGGTTTTGTGCCTTAATAACCACATGGTGATTTCTCATCGAATGACTGGATGTAGGAGCTGCTGAGTAAGGGTGAATTGTGACAGCCCGTTCAGCCACACTCTCCTCTGTGTGACCCTTGCCTGATTATGTCAGCTCTCCACCCACTGCTGCTGCTTCTTTAAAATGAGAATTCTGCCACACTTACTTTTCCAGTGCTGCTGTGTGGGCCAGATTTGAAGAGACCTACAATTAAAACATTGCTCACCTTAATGTCCAGTGGTACACTGATGATCTCTACTCAAAATATGCTGTTTATTCTTAATACTAGTCATTATTCTCTCCATGTAGACTTTTATGAAAACATAATTCTTCTGAGGAATACATGTTATCTGAATGTTTCATAAGGGAATTCCCTGGCAGTCCAATAGTGAGGACTTGGTGCTTTCACTCCTAGGGTACAGGTTTGATCCCTGGTTGGGGAACTAAGATCCTGCAAATCATGCAGCCTCCCCCCCAAAAATTAATGATATGGTTTATTTTGCTTTAAATAGAGTTAAGCACAGGTGTTGGTAATTATTAGCAAGGGAGCAAAAAAGGAAGCAGCTTGGGTGGCAGACCAGTGGTAGCCATATGGAAAAGACAGATTTAGTGAAGATAAATAAAGCCAGGCTCAAGCTAAGCCCTGTAATTAAACCCTTTCATCTACTCTAGGAATGCAGCTGAAGCAAAATATTCACACATGTTCCTCATATCAAAAAAGAATGTATTAATATATGTGTCATAACTGATCCTGTCTATATTTAAGCATTTGTTGACTTCACGTCACTCCAGACCCATTCAGATATTTCTGAAGTTGTCTTGGAAGTTATCATTTAGTCATTGCATAAATGGCTAAAGAACTTCTTGCCAGTCTTACTGGTTCATCTTCTTATGTAATTGTGAATTTGTCCTCATCTTTACTCTGGGGAGTTTTATGATCATGAACCTGTTTTTTAGGGTGATATCGTTTGGCCAGCCTTTATAGAATGCCACTGAGATAGCCCGGCTTTAGAGGATTTTCATAGTCTTTTCATTATTAGGCTGGTGAACACATGAACTCTCAGGCAACTGGTTACTATTTCTCAGGGGATATTTTTTGTTGTTTTTAATAAGTAATCTTTTAGAGTACTTTGAGATTTATAGCAAAATTGAACCAGAAGTACAGAGTCCCCATATATGCCCTTCCTCCTCCTAACACAGTTTCTGCAGCTATTAGCAACTTACATTAGTGTGGTATGTAACATCTGTTGCAATTCATGAACCAATATCAGTACATTTTTATTAACTAAAATTTATAGTTTACATTAGGGTACACTCTTTTTGGTTCCCAAGTGGTGCTAATGGTCAAGAACCTACCTGCCATTGCAGGAGATGTATGAGACATACGTTCAAATCCTGGGTCAGAAAGACCCCTTGGAGGAGGACATGGGAACCCAGTGCAGTTTTCTTGCCTATAAAATCCCATGAACAGAGGAGCCTGATGGGCTACAGTCATGGGGTCGCCAAGACTCAGACACTACTTAGCTAAGTCAAAACGACTTAGCGCACTTTCTTTGTTGTATAATCCTGTGAGTTTTGACACGTGCCAAATATCACCTATTCATTCTCACACGATTATGCAGAAGTTTCATTGCCCTAAAATTTCTGTATGCTCCACCTAATCAACCTGCCTCCCTCATTCTGAGCCTCTGGCAACTCCTGACCTTTATACGGCTTCTGTAGTTTCATCTTTTCCAGGATGTTATATGTTAGAATCATGCAGTATATAGTGTTTCCACATTGGCATCTTTTACTCAGTAATACCCATGAACTTCTTCCATGTCTTTTCATGGTTTGCCAGCACAGGTTAATTACCACTGAGTAATATCGCATTGTCTGGATGTACCGGTTTATCTATTCATTCACCTACTGAAGAACATCTAAGATGCTTCCAAATTTTGGCATTTCTGAGAAAAACTACTTTAGATATTTGTGTGCAGCATTTATGTGGACACAAGTCTTGAATTCCTTTGGATAAATACTAGGAAGCATGATTGCTGGACTCTATGTAAGGGTATGTTTAGTTTTGTAAGAATCTGCCTAATTTTATTCCAAACTGGCTTTAACATTTTGCAAGTAATAAGAGTTCCTTTTGCCTCATTTCCTCACCAGCATTTGTGTTGTCAGTATTCTGGATTCAGTTCAGTTCTGTTCAGTCGCTCAGTTGTGTCCGACTCTTTGAGACCCCATGAATTGCAGCATGCCAGGCCTCCCTGTCCATCACCAACTCCTGGAGTTCACTCAAACTCATGTCCATAGAGTCAGTGATGCCATCCAGCCATCTCATACTGTGCCATCCCCTTCTCCTCCTGCCACCAGTCCCTCCCAGCATCAGTCTTTTCCAGTGAGTCAACTCTTCGCATGAGGTGGCCAAAGCACTGGAGTTTCAGCTTTACCATCAGTCCTTCCAAAGAAATCCCAGGGCTGATCTCCTTTAGAATGGACTGGTTGGATCTCCTTGCAGGCCAAGGGACCCTCAAGAGTCTTCTCCAACACCACAGTTCAAAAGCATCAATTCTTCAGCGCTCAGCCTTCTTCACAGTCCAACTCTCACATCCATACTGGAAACACCATAGCCTTGACTAGATGGACATTTGTTGGCAAAGTAATGTCTCTGCTTTTGAATATGCTATCTAGGTTGGTCATAACTTTCCTTCCAAGGAGTAAGTGTCTTTTAATTTCATGGCTGCAGTCACCATCTGCAGTGATTTTGGAGCCCAGAAAAATAAAGTCTGACACTGTTTCCACTGTTTCCCCATCTATTTCCCATGAAGTGATGGGACCAGATGCCATGATCTTAGTTTTCTGAATGTTGAGCTTTAAGCCAACTTTTTCGCTCTCCTCTTTCACTTTCATCAAGAGGCCTTTTAGTTCCTCTTCACTTTCTGCCATCAGGGTGGTGTCATCTGCATATCTGAGGTTATTGATATTTCTCCCGGCAATCTTGATTCCAGCTTGTGCTTCTTCTAGCCCAGCGTTTCTTATGATGTACTCTGCATAGAAGTTAAATAAGCAGGGTGACAATGTACTGCCTTGACATCCTCCTTTTCCTATTTGGAACCAGTCTGTTGTTCCATGTCCAGTTCTAACTGTTGCTTCCTGATCTGTATACAGGTTTCTCAAGAGGCAGGTCAGGTGGTCTGGTATTCCCATTCTAGATTAGAGACATGCTAATAGGAAGATGGTGATATCTTGTTGTTTTAATTTGAAATTCATAACAGTTGTATCCAACTCTTGGCAACAATCTGGACTGTAGCCTGTCAGGCTCGTCTGTCCATGGGGTTTTTTAGGCAAGAATACTGGAGTGGGTTGCCATTTTCTCCTCCAGAGGATCTTCCCAATGCAGGGATCGAACCTGTTTCCTGTGTCTCCTGCATCGCAGGCAGATTCTTTACCCACTGAGCCATCAGGAAGCCCTTAACAGTACACATTGTTGAGCATATTTTCCTATGCATAGTTATCTTTTGTGTATCTTCTTTGGTGAGATATTCAGATATTTTGCCCATTTTTAAACTGGGTTGTTTATTTTATTATTATTCTTAAAGATCCTGCATATTGGTGTATTTCCTTGGTTCTGGCACCATACCACAAACCTTGAAACTAGCACTCAATACAAGGTACCTGAGTTATTTGTTTGGAAAGACACAGAAAGAGGTAAAAGACATAGAATTAAGAAATCACTCAAGATAATTTTCACTGCTTTTTGTCAGTTAATCAGTCCTTTGCTTGCTTTTGTGCATAGAAGGAAAGCGAGCACCCCCCCGCCCCCCACCTCCTGTTGTGCCCTGGGAGCTGAAGCAGCCAGCTGGCATCAGCAAGCCTGCGCCAGGGGACACCCCAGGAATACTAGTGCAAGGACGCAAGCAGAATATTCAGGGCTGTAGTTTGAAGGCTCTGAGTGCGTGATCCCAGCATCCAGGGCTTCCTCTCCTTGAGGCTAATCTCCTACCAAGGCCCCGAAAACCCAAACTGCCTAAAATAGAGGCCAACACCGAGCCTTCACTTGACACTGTTTATTGCAGAGCCAGCCATCTCTTGGGGGAAAGTTGGCCACACTGGACTCCTTCCTCCCTGGGAAAGGTAGAGCTTGATCTCAACAGAGAAGCAGCGTGTTTTGGATGTAGGTTTGCCTTTCCTGACACGGAGGGCCTCAGTCACTTAAACGGTCCAAGTGCTCGGGTCCTCTGTCACACGGAGTCAGACTGAGGAATCCGCCTCACAGGAAAGAAGATGTTTCTGTGAGCACAGCAAAGCTGCCCCACCAACCTTGTCACCTCCTGTGCCTCCTGTAGGCAGCCAGCTCACAGGTAGCACAGCTGGAGGTCACAGGTTGGAGGTGACATCCTGTGAGGTTAGGGTCTCATCCTCAGAGGTGCAGGATATATTCTAAATGAGCAATGGGGCTGTGTCCCTGATGGTTAAAATACGTAGGTCTAGGAATCAGTGGTAAAGGTGTAGGTATGAATCCACTAATGTTACTCCCAGTGCTCACTTGTATTTGTTCTCCCTGCCTCTCCTGCATTGGGCTCTGCAGATTCTTTTGTTCCTATGGAGAACCAGGAAGCACAGGATTTCAAGCGGTTACGCTGCTCAGGCTCGTTGGATCTACCTCAAGAGGCCGGCAGGTGACCAGTGGAGTCGCCTTCCTGGGAGGGACAGTGGTCCCTGATGATTGAGGCGAGATGGGGGTGCTTTCATAATATGGAATCAGGAGAAATATGTCTTCCTCCCTTCACGTAAAGGCACCTCTGCATTCTCCCCGCCTAATTTTGAGAGTAACTGGACAGATGTGGCCTGAGAAGAGCATAGTTACTGGGGGTTAGACGTGTCTCATGAATGAACGTCTCAGACAAAGCACCGTTTGGCTCACCTGGACCGCTGTAGATGAAGGCTGAGTGCAAGGGGAGCTGGGAATGATGCCAGTGAGGCCCTGAGACCGTCTCAAGAGGCTGGAGCTGCAGCTCCTTCCACAGCTGTCCCTCTGCTGTCGAAGGGCACTGGTTCCAGGACCCCTGAGACACCAGTGTCCTTTGGTGCTCAAGTCCCTTGCACGGAATCGCCTGGGACTGTCTGCGTTGGGTATCCGTGGATGCGTAATGCCAAGAGCTGGTTGTACCATCTCCCCTCTTCAGACATACCCTTGGGAAGAGAGGCACCACCACATCTGGGTGCTGTCCCCAGAGGTCATAAGACAAAGTGGGTCTGAGTGGCTTGAGGGGTGGACGATAGCTGGCACCATAATGCAGGTCCAGATCCCACTTTGGGAATTAAAGACATTCACTGAGCGGTAGGGAATTCTTCCGGCTGACAGTCCGGGTATCAGCTCAACCTGGGAATTGCTCTCCTCTGAATTAAAGAGACTGGCATCGCCTGAGGTCACACTTCTTTCCATGGGCCAGCCTGTCTCCACCTACTGGTCCATGCAGGAGTACCAAGGCTCTCCCTTCTCAGCTGGTATCAAGGTAGCATTAACAGGCCATCTCAGCTCCTGAGTTCCATGTGTCCTGCTCACTCGGTGCTTTCTGATGGTGACAGTAGTGCCCTCATGCCCCGGCCCCCATTCCTGCGTCATCTCTCTCTCCACTGGTGGAGAGCATGTATTCCTAACCATCCTGAGGGCTACTGGGTCTGAATCTGCTTCTGGGGATCCCCACCAGCAAGGATCATATTTTAGGTATCCATTTGGGGGATGTTTTACTTATTTATTTAAAAAAATTTTTTGAAGTGTACTTGATTTACAATGTTATATTAGTTTCAAGTAAACAGCAAAGTGATTCACTTATATATATATATGTGTGTGTGTGTATGTATATATAGTTTTTGCTGTTGCTCAGTCACTCAGGTGTGTCCAACTCTTTGTGACTCCAGGGACTGCAGCATGCCAGGCTTTCTGGTCCTCCACCATCTCCTGGAGCTTGCTCAAACTCATGTCCATCGAGTTGGTGATGCCATCCGACCATCTCATCCTTTGTCGTCCCCTCCTCCTGTCTTCAGTTTTACCACAAAGAGTCGGACAGAACCGAGCGACTAAGCTGAGCACACAGCATGCATACATATATATATTCTTTTCAGATTCTTTTCCATTATATGTCATAATAAGATACTTAGTATAGTTGCCTGTGCTATACAGTAGGTCCTTTACAGATAGTGGTGTGTATATGTTAACTCCAAGCTCCTAATTTATCCCTCCCCCTACCCCACGTTTCTCCTATGGTAACCATAAGTTTGTTTTTGAAATCTATGATTCATTTCTGTTTGTAAGTAAGTTTATTTATGGTGGTGGTGGTTTAGTCGCTAAGTTGTGTCTCTTCTGTAATTCCATGAACTGTAGCCCACAGGCTCCTCTGTCCATGGGGTTCTCCAGGCAAGAATACTGAAGTGGGTTGCCATTTCCTTCTCCAGGGGATCTTCCTGATCCAAGGTGGAACCCATGGGTCCTGCATTGGCAGATGGATTTTTTTTTTCCCACTGAGTTTATATCACTTTTTAAAAATAGATTCCACATATGGATGATATCATATGGTATTTGTTTTCCTCCATCTGACTTACTTCACTTAGTATGATCAGCTCCAGGTCTTTTAGAAGTTATTTCAAGAGTGACATCACTGACATGGCACAGTAGGCAGTGCCAAGACCTCACCCCCTAGAGAAAAACTGACAATATGGAAAGAATGAACTGAAACTGTCAGGATCAGATTTGTCAGAACTCCAGAAAACACACAGAAGTTTAGAGTAGACCCCTGCATGCTGGATTGGGAAAAAGGCAACTTGAAAATGATGGGAAATCTGTGTGATGTTTTCACTTGCTCTCACTCCAGGGCAATGATTGATTCTGTAATATCGAAATTAACTGGAGAAGAGAGCTTAGGGCACACAAATAGAGGCAAAAAGCAGTGGAATGTGGTTGTTGTGGTTGCTGCATCCTCAGAGGCGCCTGAAAGCCTTGAGATTCAGAAACGCATGTTTGCCCCCTACCCACCAGGCAGGAAATGTGCTTCTGGCTGACAGTGAAACAGCAGTCAAGAGAAAAGTGTACTGAGTGATCACCTCTTAACAATTATGTGTTTCCCCTAAATGGTGTACCACAGTCTGTATGTCATTAATTATGCTTTAAAATATGGTTTCTAATTGTAAAAATGTGTCTTGTCGCTTGGATGTCCATTATCTTATTCTGATATTGATCATTCATATTTTTCTGTCTCTCTTCTGTTGTCAATACTATGAGGACTACCCTTTTGTTGGCAGGGGCGGGGGTTTGTACTCATTTCACTACTCATGTGTTCAACAAATACAGATGCACTTATTCCTAGAGACTGTAATTTTTTTCCATTCTGTTTATACCTAGGAAACATTCATTGTGCCTCAAGAAAAGTTCAATATTCTGTTATGTTTATAGAAATAATTATTGATTCAAAATATTAAGAATCTCACATTTATAGTACATTGATAACTGTATTAAGGATTCATTCTTATTCAATTTATTAAAATATTATATCTCAGTAAAAGCTTGAATTTTTCCACATGTATAGTTTAATTATTTTTTCTTAATGTTTTAATATTTTTGTCTGCTATAATACACAAGAATAGAAAAGTAGATATCAGTGAAAATAAATTATCATGGATACATCATAGATATATAATTAAAGTATTTCCTTTGCATCTTGATTCTTTTATTGGATCTTGTTATTAAAATATTTTATTAATTTAAATTTTTAGACAATTTCCTTATGTTTTCTAAGTCAATAAATATCATTTATAAATTATGATAAATTTAGCTCTTTTAAATTTTTTTCTATTTCTAACTTATCCCTAAATTAGAAAGTTAAAACAGTATAAAATATAGTGAAAATAGTCAATGAGAATTGCTTAATTTACATTGAATTTAGCTTCAAAAATGATAGAATTTTTTCAGTTATACAAGTATAACCCTATATCTAATATATAATATTTTCAAAATTAGAAATTGTCAAAAGTTATAGAATGGCTTTATAAAAACTATGGAGACATTTCTTTTCTTATTTAGAATGTCTTTGAGATTCATTATAAAAGCATTTTCTAATGAGAAATGATTCTAGAAATCATCTGCCTGTTGGAGTGAATATGAATTTTGGACTTACAAACATAAATTCAAATTAAAATAATAGGTTAGTGTTTAATCTAAATATTTTCTTTGTTATTAGGCAACATTTTCTAATATTTTGGTATTATATTTCATGTCCTACTACAATTAGTTACCTTTCATTTTTCCCTCTCTCGTAGCAAATTATAATAATATATTTTCTGTTCATTTAATATGCAAAGGTAGTCTGTAAAATTATGTGGATGTCTATGAGAAGGCTTTGGGAGAAAATTTAAAGTGGAAAGAGGAGAAGGGAGAATTCTAACATTTAATGTTTGGTGGGGGAGATTAAATCTACAGACAGGAAATCAGTCATTAAAGAAAAAGAGACATAAGTGTCCTTGGCTATCAGGATAAAGGGATGCCTGTTTCTGAGCAGTGGCCACTAGTTCGGAGTGCTGCTGAGTCCTGAGATACAATTAGATTTAAGAATAGCCCCAAAATTTAAAAAGTGACCTAAGGATGTGATTATTTATCTGCAGTAATGTTCTATATAGCACTGTTTCTAACAGCAAAATCTGTGGTATGTTTTCAGAGGTATAGGATTGATTATGAAAGTGGTGTTATTCCTTCACTACACTGATATTAAAACGATATTACAAGAACTTACTTAGTAATGGGAAAGGAAGTTCACACTGAAATTTTAGGTGAACAAGAGAAAATTACATAGCAGGGTATATTCAGGATTGTGAAGGAGTGTTTGTAATTTTGTTTGTCTATTGTAAAGATACTACCATGACCATGTTTTACTTATATAATAGGAAAATGCAATAAATGTTTTCATCATGATGAAGTGACCTGTGGGTCTGGCTGCACAGAGGTCTTGGCTGGGTCTACTGACCACTGTCTGGTGGAGTGGAGGCGCCCACAGGCAAGTGGCAGCCAGCCCAGGAAGGCAGGTAGCTGCGAAATACAGATGCTAAGTACTCACTTCTGTTATGAATTCTGCCTTTGAAAGAAAGATTGACAAATGGCCAGAGGAGCTTTCCAACTTGAGTGAGGATTTGATTGTTTCAATGAAAGTGTCTTCAGTGGTGGGGAATACAATGGAAATTTTCCAGATGATAGACAAGGACTGAATATCCAATGAAAAGGGGTTGTTCTTGTTGTTCAGTCGCTCAGTCATGTCTGACTCTTTGCGACCCAATGGACTGCAGCATGCCAGGCTTCCCTGTCCTTCACTGTCTCCCTGAGCTTGCTCAAACTCCTGTCCATTGAGTTGGTGATGCCATCAAACCATGTCATCCTCTGCCATCGCCTTCTCCTCCTGCCCTCAATCTTTTCCAGCATCACAGTCTTTTCAAATGAGTCAGCTCTTCGCGTCAGGTGGCCAAAGCATTGGAGTTTCAGCTTTGGCATTGGTCCTTCCAATGAATATTCAGGACTGATTTCCTTTAGGATTGACTGGTTTGATCTCCTTGCAGTCCAAGGGACTCTCAAGAGTCTTCTCCAACACCACAGTTCAAAAGCATCAATTCTTTGGCTCTCAGCTTTCTTTATGGTCTAACTCTCACATCCATGCATGACTACTGGAGAAACTATAGCTTTGACCATACGGACCTTTGTTGGCAAAGTGATGTCTCTGCTTTTTAATACACTGTCTAGGTTTGTCATAGCTTTTCTTCCAAGGAGAAGGTGTCTTTTAATTTTATGTCTGCGGTCATCATCTGCAGTGATTTTGGAGCCCAAGAAAATAAAGTGTGTCACTGTTTCCATTGTTTCCCCATCTATTTGCCATGAAGTGATGGGAACAAATGCCATGATCTTCATATTTTGAATTTTGAGTTTTAATCCAACTTTTTCACTCTCCCCTTTCACCTCCATCAAGAGGCTCTTTAGTTCCTCTTTGTTTTCTGCCATAACGGTGGTATCATCTGCATATCTGAGGGTACTGATGTTTCTCCCAACAATCTTGATTCCAGCTTGTGCTTCATCCAGCCCATGCTTCATCACGTTTCTCATGATGTACTTTGCATATAAGTTAAATAAGCGGGGTGACAATATACAGCCTTGACAGATTCCTTTCCCAATTTTGAACCAGTCCATTGTTCCATGTCTGGCTCTGTTGCTTCTTGACCTGCATACAGGTTTCTCACGAGGCAGGTAAGGTGGTCTGGTATTATTTCTGATAAGAAGAGTTAGACTCCAAAGTTTGGCTGGAAAAATGAGTCATGGTGGAAGAATTAGCCCTGCTCTTGCAGTAGAAGAGGAGATGGATGCAGGAACTACATTGATTGTTAGGAAGATTAGGCTCTTGTTTCTCATGCATGCTCTTCTACAAGAGACAGGCTGGAGACCACATGGCCAGGTGACAAAAGAGGAAGACCATCTGCAATAGGACTTGGGAAGAGCAGGAGAGCGAGACGACCTGAGGAACGTAGTGGGATCGCGCCATCTGGGTGCTGAGGGTGCGTGGCTGATGATGAGGAGTTTGTGATGGCAACAGTCTCTGTGTGTGTTACACCTTCTGTGACAGCGATGTGCTACCGGGATCCGGGCAGCAGGCTGTCAGAAAGAGGCGTTGTTATGTTTTAAAATACTTTCCAGGGCTGCTTTGAAAATTAAATATGGTAATGCTTACTGAATGTTTATGGCCTCTCAACAGTATGTGAGTTTATAGTTCAATAATGATTTTTATTTCTCAATCAGAGTTCACCTGTACACACATACACCCCTAAAATAAATATTTATGTATACATAAAATGGGTATACTTATATGCATCTATTTTCAGAAGTACCGGTTTTAGTGATATTCCAAGCAGCTTCTGATTATTTCTATTATATTGCTTCAAATTCCTATTTTGTTCATATTTTATTTTGTGTATTTTCATCTTACCCACCTTTTCTTAGTTTCATTTCTAGAATTTTGTATCAGGTATTTAGTTGTTTCACAGGATACTAATTATTCATCAATTGAAGTGAAGTTTTCTCTTTTTCTCTAATTTGTGTGTTTGTATTTTGATCTTGTTTTCTTCAAGCATTCTGTTTTGTTTCTGCTTAGTTTTAACTTAAGCTCTTGTAATGAATCCTTATGAATGAGCCTTCATTTATTGATCATTGTCTTCACTGAATGATTGAAATGATTTAAGTTTTTTTTATTTATCTTTTTTTAAATTAAATTTAATTTTTTTAACTTTACAATATTATATTGGTTTTGCCATATATCAACATGAATCTGCCACAGGTATACACGTGTTCCGCACCCTGAACCCTCCTCCCTCCTCCCTCCCTCCCCATACCATCCCTCTGGGTCGTCCCAGTGCACCAGCCCCAAGCATCCAGTATCGTGCATCAAACCTGGACTGGCGTCTCGTTTCATATATGATATTATACACGTTTCAATGCCATTCTCCCAAATCATCCCACCCTCTCCCTCTCCCACAGAGTCCATGTCTCTGAATCCTTGTTTGATACTATCCCCTAAGTCTAGATACCAAGTTTTAATAAAGGCTTTTATTCTTAATTGCCCTAATACTCATTTATGGGAGTATTATTTTAAAACGAAGTAGACATCTGTGTTCTGATTAGAAGCCTATTATAGTGCATGCAGACAAGCACAAATTAGAACAATGCAGCCCTCAAGACCTCTCCCAGAGATAATTCCTACTGATATTTTGGGGTGTCTTTGGGGGACCTCGTGGCTTGATAGCACCAGGAGCCAGATGTCAGGCAGTTGCCAAATGAGTTTAGAGCTTTATTTACATTTTTATGGCTTTTGTGTCTGAAAATAGACATTTTAATGGAAATTTTGCAGTGCATATCAGGAAAGCCTACACTAAATTAATGCTCTACAAGTTTGTAATATGTTTAGTTTAAACCTTAAATCAAACATTTATTCAACATTATTTTTTTCCACCATGTTCCTACAGGTGGGTACTTCTATGTTCTAGCTGTAAACTGAGATTTACTTAAAATTCATTCAGACTGGTTGGTTGAAGTGGGCCGGCTCCTCTCTCCGACTGCTTCAATAATTTTGTGATCAGGCAGTGTTTGTTCTCTCTTATGACCTTAATTTTGACAAGTGATGAAGCTTCGAATGAGAGGAAATCAATTAGCATCAGAGAACAAGATTTCCTTTGTAATTTTTTTCTGAGTAATTGCTTTCAATTTGTAATTTGTAGGCTGTACCTACAAATGTTGGTTGCCTCTGCATCGTCTACATCAAATGTTAAACTATAATATGATGTTACAGCCCACTTTTTTAAAATGATGAAAGAAAATAACCTACAGCCTAGATTATTGTACCCAGCAAGGATTTCATTCACGTATGAAGGAGAAATCAAAAGCTTTTCAGACAAGCAAAAGCTGAGAGAATTTTGCACCACCAAACCAGCTCTCCAACAAATACTAAAGGATATTCTCTAGACAGGAAATACAAAAACGGTGTATAAGTTCGAACCCAAAACAATAAAGTAAATGGCAATGGGATCATACTTATCAGTAATTACCTTAAACGTAAATGGGTTGAATGCCCCAACCAAAAGACAAAGACTGGCTGAATGGATACAAAAACAAGACCCCTACATATGTTGTCTACAAGAGACCCACCTCAAAACAGGGGACACATACAGACTGAAAGTGAAGGGCTGGAAAAAGATTTTCCATGCAAATAGGGACCAAAAGAAAGCAGGAGTAGCAATACTCATATCAGATAAAATAGACTTTAAAACAAAGGCTGTGAAAAGCGACAAAGAAGGTCACTACATAACGATCAAAGGATCAATCCAAGAAGAAGGTATAACAATTATAAATATATACGCACCCAACATGGGAGCACCGCAGTATGTAAGACAAATGCTAACAAGTATGAAAGGAGAAATTAACAATAACACAATAATAGTGGGAGCCTTTAATACCCCACTCACACCTATGGATAGATCAACTAAACAGAAAATTAACAAGGAAACACAAACTTTAAATGATACAATAGACCAGTTAGACCTAATTGATATCTATAGGACATTTCATCCCAAAACAATGAATTTCACCTTTTTCTCAACCGCACATGGATAGATCACATCCTGGGCCATAAAGCTAGCCTTGGTAAAATCAAAAAAATAGAAATCATTCCAAGCATCTTTTCTGACCACAATGCAGTAAGATTAGATCTCAATTACAGGAGAAAAACGATTAAAAATTCCAATATATGGAGGCTGAACAACACGCTGCTGAATAACCAACAAATCACAGAAGAAATCAAAAAAGAAATCAAAATTTGCATAGAAATGAATGAAAATGAAAACACAACAACCCAAAACCTGTGGGACACGGTAAAAGCGGTCCTAAGGGGAAAGTTCATAGCAATACAGGCACACCTCAAGAAACAAGAAAAAAGTCAAATAAATAACCTAACTCTACACCTAAAGCAACTAGAAAAGGAAGAAATGAAGAACCCCAGGGTTAGTAGAAGGAAAGAAATCTTAAAAATTAGGGCAGAAATAAATGCAAAAGAAACAAAAGAGACCATAGCAAAAATCAACAAAGCCAAAAGCTGGTTCTTTGAAAGGATAAATAAAATTGACAAACCATTAGCCACACTCATCAAGAAACAAAGGGAGAAAAGTCAAATCAATAAAATTAGAAATGAAAATGGAGAGATCACAACAGACAACACAGAAATACAAAGGATCATAAGAGACTACTATCAACAATTATATGCCAATAAAATGGACAACGTGGAAGAAATGGACAAATTCTTAGAAAAGTACAACTTTCCAAAACTCGACCAGGAAGAAATAGAAAATCTTAACAGACCCATCACAAGCACGGAAATTGAAACTGTAATCAAAAATCTTCCAGCAAACAAAAGCCCAGGTCCAGATGGCTTCACAGCTGAATTCTACCAAAAATTTAGAGAAGAGCTAACACCTATCCTGCTCAAACTCTTCCAGAAAATTGCAGAGGAAGGTAAACTTCCAAACTCATTCTATGAGGCCACCATCACCCTAATACCAAAACCTGACAAAGATGCCACAAAAAAAGAAAACTACAGGCCAATATCACTGATGAACATAGATGCAAAATTCCTTAACAAAATTCTAGCAATCAGAGTCCAACAACACATTAAAAAGATCATACACCATGACCAAGTGGGCTTTATCCCAGGGATGCAAGGATTCTTCAATATCTGCAAATCAATCAATGTAATACACCACATTAACAAATTGAAAAATAAAAACCATATGATTATCTCAGTAGATGCAGAGAAAGCCTTTGACAAAATTCAACACCCATTTATGATAAAAACTCTCCAGAAAGCAGGAATAGAAGGAACATACCTCAACATAATAAAAGCTATATATGACAAACCCACAGCAAACATTATCCTCAATGGTGAAAAATTGAAAGCATTTTCTCTAAAGTCAGGAACAAGACAAGGGTGCCCACTTTCACCATTACTATTCAACATAGTTTTGGAAGTTTTGGCCACAGCAATCAGAGCAGAAAAAGAAATAAAAGGAATCCAAATTGGAAAAGAAGAAGTAAAACTCTCACTATTTGCAGATGACATGATCCTCTACATAGAAAACCCTAAAGACTCCACCAGAAAATTACTAGAACTAATCAATGACTATAGTAAAGTTGCAGGATATAAAGTCAACACATAGAAATCCCTTGCATTCCTATACACTAATAATGAGAAAACAGAAAGAGAAATTAAGGAAACAATTCCATTCACCATTGCAACGGAAAGAATAAAATACTTAGGAATATATCTACCTAAAGAAACTAAAGACCTATATATAGAAAACTATAAAACACTGGTGAAAGAAATCAAAGAGGACACTAATAGATGGAGAAATATACCATGTTCATGGATTGGAAGAATCAATATAGTGAAAATGAGTATACTACCCAAAGCAATCTATAGATTCAATGCAATCCCTATCAAGCTACCAACAGTATTCTTCACAGAGCTAGAACAAATAATTTCACAATTTGTATGGAAATACAAAAAACCTCGAATAGCCAAAGCGATCTTGAGAAAGAAGAATGGAACTGGAGGAATCAACCTACCTGACTTCAGGCTCTACTACAAAGCCACAGTTATCAAGACAGTATGGTACTGGCACAAAGACAGAAATGTAGATCAATGGAACAAAATAGAAAGCCCAGAGATAAATCCATGCACATATGGACACCTTATCTTTGACAAAGGAGGCAAGAATATACAATGGATTAAAGACAATCTCTTTAACAAGTGATGCTGGGAAAACTGGTCAACCACTTGTAAAAGAATGAAACTAGAACACTTTCTAACACCATACACAAAAATAAACTCAAAATGGATTAAAGATCTAAACATAAGACCAGAAACTATAAAACCCCTAGAGGAGAACATAGGCAAAACACTCTCTGACATACATCACAGCAGGATCCTCTATGACCCACCTCCCAGAATATTGGAAATAAAAGCAAAAATAAACAAATGGGACCTAATTAACCTTAAAAGCTTCTGCACATCAAAGGAAACTATCAGCAAGGTGAAAAGACAGCCTTCAGAATGGGAGAAAATAATAGCAAATGAAGCAACTGACAAACAACTAATCTCAAAAATATACAAGCAACTCCTACAGCTCAACTCCAGAAAAATAAATGACCCAATCAAAAAATGGGCCAAAGAACTAAATAGACATTTCTCCAAAGAAGACATACAGATGGCTAACCAACACATGAAAAGATGCTCAACATCACTTATTATCAGAGAAATGCAAATCAAGACCACTATGAGGTACCATTTCACACCAGTCAGAATGGCTGCGATCCAAAAGTCTACAAATAATAAATGCTGGAGAGGATGTGGAGAAAAGGGAACCCTCTTACACTGTTGGTGGGAATGCAAACTAGTACAGCCACTATGGAGAACAGTGTGGAGATTCCTTAAAAAACTGAAAATAGATCTGCCCTATGATCCAGCAATCCCATTGCTGGGCATACACACTGAGGAAACCAGAAAGGAAAGAGACACGTGTACCCCAATGTTCATCACAGCACTGTTTATAATAGCCAGGACATGGAAGCAACCTAGATGTCCATTAGCAGATGAATGGATAAGAAAGCTGTGGTATATATACACAGTGGAGTATTACTCAGCCATTAAAAAGAATTCATTTGAATCAGTCCTAATGAGGTGGATGAAACTGGAGCCTATTATACAGAGTGAAGTAAGCCAGAAGGAAAAACATAAATACAGTATACTAACACATATATATAGAATTTAGAAAGATGGTAACAATAACCCTGTGTACGAGACAGCAAAAGAGACACTGATGTATGGAACAGTCTTATGGACTCTGTGGGAGAAGGAGAGGGTGGGAAGATTTAGGAGAATGGCATTGAAACATGTAAAATATCATGTATGAAACGAGATGCCAGTCCAGGTTCAATGCACGATACTGGATGCTTGGGGCTAGTGCACTGGGACGACCCAGAGGGATGGTATGGGGAGGGAGGAGGTAGGAGGGTTCAGGATGGGGAGCACATGTATACCTGTGATGGATTCATTTTGATATTTGGCAAAACTAATACAATTATGTAAAGTTTAAAAATTAAAAAAAAAAAAAAAAAAGATTTCAGTGCTACCTTCCAGCACTCTTTCTTTGTTTCTTTCCAGTCTACTGCCTATTAGAATTGCAGGCAGGGGGCCTGTGTGGCCAGAACTTTAGTCTTTCTGTGTAGCATCCATTTGTGGGTACGTTAGAGAAATGTGGGCAGTTTGAGTTGGAAAGAGAATGATTTCCCTTTTTAAAGTTTAAAGGCCATTGAATAGTATTGAAAGAGTATATCAGAATATCTTCCAAAAATATACTGGTTATTGTTTTCTTACAGATTTATTTTGTAGGGGAGGAAAAATAATTTTCCTTCTAAACTTCTGTGTTCTTAGCTGAGACCTCATTTAATAAAAGATGGATTAATAAGAAGAAAACACACAGATATTTGATTAACATTTGATTTCATATATTTTGATACATATGGGAGATATCCTGAGCAAAATGAGTAACTCCCTGAGGTGACTTGGAATTCATGCTTAAATAAGGGACACGACTGAGAGACTTCACTTTCGCTTTTCACTTTCATGCATTGGAGGAGGAAATGGCAACCCACGCCTGGAGAATCCCAGGGGCGGGGAGCCTGGTGGGCTGCCATCTGTGGGGTCGCACAGAGTCGGACACAACTGAAGCGACTTAGCAGTAGTAGTAGTAGGCCTCTCATGGGAGGAGAAACGATTGTCAGGAAGATGAAAGCCTTAGGAGAGCTGATGCGAGGTTACGAGTTTGTAACCAAGTGTGTCTGAGTGTGGTATTCCCTTCTTGTTTCCTCTCTGGTGACAAATCCCTCTTCCCTGGTTGATGGAGCCCTGGGGAAGAGCTTTATGACAATTAGTTCCTTTTAGAGCATCTGTTTTGAGGCAGACAGGGGAGTTCAGAGAAAGCGTGTCCTTGCGTGGTCCTTTTCCAGGTGCCTACAGCTCCCAGTAACCAACAAGCCAAAGTGGCAGACTTTGGGGTGGCACGTCCTGAACTCCTGCTGTCATATTTTAGGGTGACATATTCTGCCACCCTTCAGTTTCCAGGTTCTGACACATTGAGTGTGCGCTAGTGTGCACCGCTAGTTCAACAAAGCAGTCTCTAATATGATTCTTAATTGCAGGAGACCTGTTTGTTTCTTGCATTAAAATCAACAATATTTTGTAGTAACAAATTTATCTTCCTTATGAAAATAAAACCATATGTGAAAATGTGAAAAACCAAAGCAATTTTTTTATTACAAGCATTTGTAAGTAATCAAAATAAGATATTTTACAATTACCTAAATGTGAGATGTACTTAGTTTTTCTGACACTTCTGTGAAACTGTGAGTTTCATCTCGCTGTGGACTAAATGACTTCTCTGCTACACTTACCTTTGCGTGTTTGGATTTCTGGCAAATCCATCCTGCTTGGCACCCCTTGTGACGAGGTGATGGGTGGTGGTGATGACACTGCTGTATAGCTCCTGGTCCTTTTTGTGATGGAGGCAGTTCTAAACTGTACCTTGCTTAAGCTAAGTTAGATATTTTAAATTCTCTAAAAAGAATTCTAAGCAGTCAGATGGCATTGTTCCATGTCAGAAGGATGAAACGATCCACTTCCAATAAAAATGCTGGCCACAGCAAGCAGGTGCAGAGATGTGCGCCTGTGGGGTCAGCATCACAGAGAAGCCAAGTCCAGAATATCTTCAGAAGAGCTTAAATATAGTGTGCTTGCAGAAGCCAGCAGGAGAGAGCAGACTCTGCAGGAAAAAGATCCTGCAGCCTGACACCATCCAGACCGAAATCCAGTGCCACCCAGGGAGTATCACGATAATTTGGTTCGTATTTTATGAAATTAGGCCATTTAGATTTCTTACACCTCAGAGAAACCTGGAAAGTGTATCATCTCTAAACAGCTTTAAACAATTATACAGATAATGAAGGGCCTTCCCAGGTGGCTCAGTGGTGAAGAATCCCTGCCAATGCAGGGGATATAAGAGATGTGGGTTCGATCCCTGGGTGAGGAAGATCCCCTGGAGGAAGGCCTGGAAACTCACTCCAGTATTCTTGCCTGAGAAATCCCATGGACAGAGGAGTCTCTCCAGAGGTGTCACAAAGAGCTGGGCATAACTGAGCAACAGAACACACACACTCACAGAGAATGAAATGTTTGAAACAGTCCTTACCAAACATGGTAAGAATATGACCCTTGTCAAAGATGGGCTACATGAACATCCCAAAGTTACAATGAACTAATATTTGTGGACTTGCCAATGATGAAAATTATATTAAAGGTATAACATACTGTCATTACCCAATCCAATATGATCACACCTCATTATATCACCAAAGGCTCTTTTTCCAATAAGGCCACATTCTGAAATTTCAGGTATTCATGAAATTTGAGGGGATATCATTCAATCCACGTTAGTTGTTATTGTTTAGTTGCTCAGTCATGTCTGACTCTTTGTGACCCTGTGGACTGTAGCTCACCAGACTCCATTGTCCATGGGATTCTCCAGGTAAGAATACTGGATTGGGTTGCCATTTTCTTCTCCAGGGAATCTTCCTGACCCAGGGATCAAACCTGCATCTCCTGCATTGCAGGCAGATTCTTTACTGTCTGAGCCACCAGGAAGGCCCATTCAACCCACTACATAGACCTAAATATCAGACCTAATCCTATGAAATAGTAGGAAAAAAGAGATAGAATAAAATCTTGATGACTCTGTAACAGGCAAATGTTTCTTAGGGAAAAAAAAAAAAAGGTAATAACCAGAAAATAAAAATCAAGAAATCAAAAGCTATCAGAATTTGACACCGTTGAGCTTTGAAATACATATTACTAAAATGAAGAGGTTAGCCACAAAGAAGAAAGTGTTAGCAATATACATGTCTAAAATATATTTGAATCCAGCGTATGTGAAGAATTCTTACAGCTCAATGATAAGAGAGCAGACAAGCTAGTTTTTCAAAAATGGGTAAAAATATTTGAACAAACATTTTATAAATAAACATTTTATGTATCAGTTGACCTACAGGTACATAGAAAGTTGTATTGTTTCATTATCGGGAAAATGCAAAGTTACAGTCTCACTATGATAATGTCACACGCAAACTAGAAAGAATAAAAAAGTCCTAAAATATGGAATGTTGGTGAGGGTGTGGAGGAACGGGCCTATGATTCTCTGGGCGAGAATATAAAGTGGTACAGCCAATGGCCTCAATCATCTGATTGAGTTTCTTAAAATATTAAACTTATTCTCCTCATGGCTCAGCTATTCCATTCCTAGATGTTTAGCTCAGAGAAACTGAATCGTAGTTTTACAGAGACTTGTACAGACATGTCCATAGTGGTTTCATTCATAGTAGTAAAAAACAAATGCAATAGGAAAAAACCTCAAATATGCATCACTTCATACGTATATAATCAAAATGGGATATATATCCTTTAGAAATAAAATGAATAAATGCATGTACAGTAACTTGGATAAGTGTCAGACTCATTTTGCTTAGTGAAAGAAGCTAGATCATACCTACTGCATGTCTCTGTCTTTATATAAAGTCCCAGAAAACAAAGCCTGATTTATAGTGCCAGGAAGGAGATCCGCAGTTACTTGCGATTGGGGCGTGGATGGAAGGCTGGGTCATGATGTACCACCAGAGAACTCTGGAGGGCGATGTGAAAACACTGTATCGTGATGATGGTGGCAGTTTCACAAGTATATGCACTTTGGATGTTACACTTTAAATTGAAATTGAAATTTTGCTTTTTGTGTGAAAACACAAAATGCTTATTTATTCTTTGTTTCAATATATGAAGTCATAATTTTGTTTATAGACTCTTAACCATTAGAAGTTGCATAATCAGCTAGTGGTAACCATTTATGTGATTTTTGCTGGCAGTAACTCTTTGGACCTCTTGTCATAAAATAGTCGAGTTGCATTTACATTTACCTTACTGCAGAGAAATTTAAGTCCTTGATTAGATACACTTTTAGAAACTATTAAGGATGGGACTCTGGGTCTCTTGTAACATTACAGTCTCAGGGATTTTTCTCTTTAAGATGATGGAATGAAAATAGGACTATGCCATCTCTGAACACCTGGGGCCCTTCTATCAAGACTGAGTGCCATCCTGGTGGGTTGGCACAGGTAAGCACCTGCTCAGGCTCCAGTGTGACAAGGCCACGGAGTGAGGGGCCGTGGTCAGTGTGATTCCCAATTCTTAACTTTCACCCCTGGTAGTGGAGTTCTCTTTACCAAATCCTGACAGCTTACAGATGAGGAAACTGAGGACTGGGAACTGAAATAACCCCTTAAAAGGCACAGTAGCAGGGCTGAGAGAAGAGTCAGAATGTCCTGACCTTCATCCAGTGGTGGAGCTTTCCAACATCCAACTGGCTTTTTAAAAAGTTGTGGTAAAAAACACATTATTTAAATTATTTAATATAAGTTAAAATATTTAATATTTGCCATCTTAATCATTTTCAAGTTTATAGGTTGGTAGTTTTAAGTAGTTATATTGTTCTTGAACTTCCTCAACTGTTAAAACTAGAACTCTGTAGCCATTGAGAAAAACTCACCTTTTTCTCCCACCCCAGGCAGCCACCATTCTAATTTCTGCTCCTATGACTGTGTTAGGTCCCTCCTTTGAGTGCTGATCCAGGTCCTAACAATTCATGCGCAGGTTTCTTTTCCATCAGCCTTAACGACATCAGAGATAAAGTATGTTTCTGTGCAGCCTCTATGCTCATACTCATACGTTTGTCTTAAAATGTTAATAAGTCACAATGTACAAATTTCAAGATGTCAGCCAGTGACACAGAGAATTTAGTTTCTAGTTTTCACTTCAATTTAACACATGTTTATAGCCTGTCTCCTATGTGTCACAGCAATGACTATCTCTTTTCAAAGTGGCTTGCCATGTGATTGAGAAAATGATCACATAAGGAGTAATGTTAGGCTCAGGTTGAAGTCCTCGGATTGTGAATTACAAAGTGGAGGGCAGCACTGTTTTCAAGGAGACCAGGGAAGATAACACACAATAGTGGAACTGCCTAGATTTTGAAGGTTTTTAATTTAGTGATCAAAGAATGGGTCAACATTTCCACACACTGAGTTTTGTCCTCAGCACACTGAATTATATACATTCTGTGATCAATCATCCCAACTCCATTAAATCAAACCACATGGACACCATAGACTGATTTTTGAGGCCAGAGTCTAGAAGATGGTATATGGTCAAAAACTCAGTGAGGAATAAACAACTCCAAATGGTGCTTTACTAATAAAATTATTTACAACATGTTTTTTTTTTTTCCAGGTTGCTTTAAATAATGTTAGTAGCGATCTTGAGATCAAAGGCACATTCTTTCTTGTAAAAGAAAGTCATGAAAACCATATTACCAAGAGTGTGTGGGCCGGTTGTTTGCTGCTAGAAAGCCAATAAACAGGCCAGGTTGGTGGAAAGGAAAGTTTGCTTTATTTCATATGCTGGCAACTTGGGCAGAGGGGAGTGGGGGGCTGGGTTGCAGACATCTGTCCAAAGGCCGACTTCCCCCAGTGGCAACCAGTGGGGCAAGAGCTTTTATAGACAGAAGGTGAGTGGTGGTGGGGGACTACATGCAAAGATAGCACAGTCATCTCTGACAGTCATCTTCAAATTGGTCATCAGTGGTCTAACCAGTGTCATCTTGGTTGTTTTAGATATAGTTAATTTTCAGGTCCAGGGTCCATTTGTTCCCATTTCTTTGCAGCCAGTTCTCAGATTTATGGCAGCTCATGTGGTGGATACAGTCTAGTCATCATGTAGTTAGCTTCTCCACCTGGCGTTCTAGCATCTATAAGACAGCTCACAGGATATGGCTCAGAATATTATCTGTAGCCCTTGAGAAAGAACTAAAGATCCTGGACTGTGCTTAATGACTACATTATTTTTAGTCTCCTTTGACTGTTTTCCTTTGTTTTCGCATTTCTCTGATTAAACATATTCTTGACTGAAATTTTCCGCAGACAAAACTCAGGCAGAGGACGTGTTGGGGGGTGGGGGGAGGGTCACAGGGTCGTGCTCCGTTTCCTTCAGGCACACAAAATTGGCAGCTTTGATAGGACAGTATAGGAAAAAGTATTGCATGTTACTGTTATTATTGTGGATTTTTTTCAAACTTACATCAACATGTACTTCAAAGCCAAATGATTTTGGAGTGTTTTCCACTTGAGTCTCAGTGGTGGTAGATTAAAGATGTATATTACACAAGATGCATTCACAGACAATTAGGAGCTGAGTGACTATAAACCTGCAGACCTTTGATTAAATACGCTCTTTTATCAACTCTAAAGGTATTATAGACGCACTCCATGCATCAGCATTCTTTGAAAGTAAATCATCATGTGTTCCTAAGCCTTCAGAAAATAATTAGCCACATACTAGTTAAAAGGGGTCAAAACGTTGAAAGCTGAAAAATCAATAAATAATGAAAGGCAGTTAAGCTAGCTTTGCTTCACAGTGAACGTGTGCCTCTTCTCTGAATGGACCGGAAAGGGTCATTGCCAGCAAGGAGCTACCTGCTGATCTTCATGCTCTCAGGTCAGCTCACCATTATCACTCAGTCCATTATCAGAGAGCTGAATGCATGTCAAAATCAATTTTGCATGCAAAAGTCATTGTGATACTTTTATTTTTTTCAATGTTGTTTGTTTCTTTTTTTCTTAAATTTTTAGAAATTATTTCATTTGTCTGTGCTGGTTCTTAGTCATGGCATATGGGATCCTTGGTTTGTAGCACTTAGGACCTTCCATCTTAGTTGTGCATCTGGGATCTAGTTCCCTGACCAGGGATCAAACCCAGGCTCTCTGCATTGGGAGTGCAGAATCTTAGCCACTGGACCACCAGGGAAGCCCCTCTGTTTTCTTCTGCTTGCTTCTTTTGCCTTTAAGTACTTTATCAACAGTGTACAGAAAGCCAAGAACACAAGGGATTGAAGGATTTCAGGTTTTCAGAGTGTTTTCCTCATTGTTTTGCCCTCAGGTTAATAGATTTTTTTTTGTAATTGTCATCAGAAGTTTTGGGGTCACAGCTCAAATACAAACCATGAATATAGAGGTGGTTGAGTCTGGGTGATAATATTAGTCCCCTACTCTCTGAAATCCTGTGATTTCTATATGTATTCTCAAAGGAAAATGTATCTTTAGTTGGATATATAGATGAATTTCTTTTCTTTCTCATTTGTGCTATCATTAGAGATAGCCACCTAAAAATATTTTCAAATTGTTAGTTGTGAAAAGATAAAAAGCACAAATAAGAGAGAAAAATGTATATATAGTCTTCCCTGGTAGCTCAGCTGATGAAGAATCCACCTGCAATGCAGGAGACCCCGGTTTGATTCCTGGGTTGAGATGATCTGCTGGAGAAGGGACAGGCTACCCACTCCAGTATTTTCAGGCTTCCCTGGTGGCTCAGCTGGTAAAGAATCCACCTGCAATGTGAGAGACATGGGTTCAATCCCTGGGTTGGGAAGATCCCCTGGAGAAGGGAATGGCTACCCACTCCAGTATTCTGGCCTGGAGAAATCTATGAACTGTATAGTACATGGGGTCACAAAGAGTTGGGCACAACTGAGAAACTTTCACTTTCAGTGTATATATAATGATAGCCACCTAAAAGCATTTTCAAATATATATATATATATTGTATGTATATAGTATATATATATATTAAGCTTATATTTATGTATCTATGTGTGTGTGTATTAAGCTTCCCAGATGGCGCTAATGGTTAAGAATCACCTGCTAAAGCAGGAGACACAGGAGACATGGGTTTGATCCCTGAGTCAGGAAAATCCCCCAGAGGAGGAAATGGCAACCCACTCCAGTATTCTTGCCTGGAGAATCCCATGGACAGAGGAGCCTGGCGGGCTACAGTCCATGAGGTTGCAAAGAGTTAGACGTGACTAAGCACACACACAACACAATATGTATATTTTAAAAGGAACAAAAATGAGAGTCAGTACTAAATTGTCTAGGTTCATTGTGTTTGCAAATCAGCCGTCAGTGGACACAAAGCTGAGACAGCATCGTGAGTCAGCAGTGGTGATCAGCAGTGGTCCTGCTGGGGTGAGGAGACGGATCAGTGTGTTAACTGGTGTCCTGGGGAGCATTCAGGAAGGGTTGCACCCAACCCTGGGTTCCTCTATGTCTTTACCATGAATGACCCATCCTGAAAATCAAGAATTTGCTTGAATCACTCTGTTGAAGGATATCTGTGATCTTGTCTTCTATTTTCCCAGTGAATATGAAGTTGACCATAAATAGGTATATAAGGATTAAGAAAAATGCTGATGGGATAGGAGATGAAAGGGAAGAAAGTGAGGCAGAAACAAAGAAATCAGTGTCTTCATGATGGCCTTTAAATTTGGTTCTGAATTCCTAGTGACCCAACTGTAAAAGGGACCAGCCCTTTTATAGGGCTGGAATCCACAAAAAAATCCTACTCCTGGTTCCTCAGAAGAAACAGCTGCCTCAAGAACCTGAAAGGTTTCTCACACAGAAACATTTATAATGGGCCCTGTATAGTGTCTGCAGGTCTGAGTGGGACAACGCTTGCCCATATGCAAAAATTTTCTAAAGCAGGGATGTTTTTAAGGGAATCCAGCTGGTAAAATTCAAATTTCATAGGTTCTTTTTGTTAAACCCAATCTGGCTAAAACAAGCACTTATAATTTGATTGACCATGGTTTTTGCTTTTTAAAATTTTAAAGCTTTATGGATTCATGAAATATAAAAACAGTTTTTGGAGGAATATGATGGAGTGATCAATAAAGGTTTTAAAGCATAAAATATGTTACATTAGAAGACAATTACATGGGGTAAGTGGAAGAGAACTGTAAGTTCAAAAGGTGCAATCTATAATTTCTTCTTCCTAAAGAAGTTTGTTCCTATTCTTAAATGGAAGATAATGAGTTTCAAATTGCATTGTTGTTTAAATTTCACTGGATAATTAATGAAAATACCAGTCTTATTTTTAAATGTTGATATTTGCTGCATCAGAAATTATATCCTTTGTAATGATTTCAACTAATTAGAAGTATTTTAGATTCAAATTAAATAGTGTGAATGTATAGATCAATCTCTAAAATTATTCTACAGTTTATAATAATAAAAACTTTTGTTATAGAGAGCATTTGCTATCTCAACGATATCCAATAATAAATATCACGGCTGGTTTCATGTAAGTAGTTTTTGAAGTGTCACACAGCTCTGTGAAACTAGTGTGATGTGACAGAAAGTGTGTGTGTGTGTGTGTAGGGAGAGAAGGGTGCATATGACTGAGATAAGGTAACGTGAGTACACTCTCCACACGGCACGTGAGTTGGAGACCCACCTTATTGGAGTGGTCAGTAGTCACATGGGGATATTTAAATAAAAGAAACCAAGCACTGAAATTAAAAACTTAATTCTCCTGCCACACTAGTCAAGATCAAGGGTTCAGTATCTACATGGGCCTAGTGGCTGCCCCATTGGATGGCCAAGAGGAAACGTTCCCTCACTGTGGGTGACATTCACCCATTGAAAAATGGGTGAATTTCACAAATACAACTTTTTTCCCAAAGGACTTGACCTCAGCAGCCTGCATCTTAGTTCAGTTCAGTCACTCCGTTGTGTCTGACCCTTTGTGACTCCGTGGACTGCAGCACGCCAGGCCTCCCTGTCCATCACCAACTCCAGGAGTTTGCTCAAATTCATGTCTATTGAGTTGGTGATGCCATCCAACCATCTCATCCTCTGTTGTCCCCTTCTCCTCCCACCTTCAATCATTCTCAGCATCAGGGTCTTTTCAAAGGAGTCAGTTCTTCGCATCACATGGCCTAAGTATTGGAATTCAGCTTCAGCCTGCATCTAGTAGGAGATAACATCATGAGGGTTTTGCGTTGCACCCTTGGGGACGACTCATGAACTTTCAGCGTATGGTGGTGTTGACAGACTTTAAGAAGAATGTGAAAAAATGATATTTGAGCAGATTTGGGAGCTATACTTCAGCCAAAATGTTAAAATTGAGCTTTACCTTATCTTTTTTTGGATGGAATATTTCTGAGTATATCACTTTTTTTTAAGAATCAGAAAACCCAGGCATTACACGTCAGTATTTTTTATATATTATATTACTTAATGTCCACAATGAAAACATCATAGTGATGGTTGGAAATCACTCATCAAGTCCTCTCATCTAAATGTATGGTTTTTTGATTTGTTACTAAATCATTTTCCTTGATTGAGTTTTGTCTTAAATGAAAGGTGGTGTGATGTATTCCAATTTGATACAAATTGTACTCATTTATTCTAAGTGAAAATTTTAAAACTTTCCATGAGTTGTTATGAAAATTATTGTTTTTGAATATTTTGCAATGAAGCCTCTCATTTTGAAAAGCACAAATGAATTTAATTAGTTGAGTGTATTAACAGTGATTAGAATAAAAAGCTTTATGAGTAGGACAAAAGTAAATCAAAGAAGTTTTTAGGTTATAGTTGGAAGACTTAGAAATATCATTTAAAATAGAAAATATAAAATTAATGTATAAACAGTATTTGACCCACTGTACAGAAGAAAATTTCTGTTGACATGTGGTAAGAGAAATATCTGGTTGCATTTATATCAAAGGTGAGATATTGACTGAGGTTATTAAGGTCAATACTTATCTCAAGTGAAGAATAAATCTTGAGTTTTTCATTGACTCAAAATATCAGTACATGTTCACTAACAAAAACACTAAAAGTGTACTGTAACCATGTTTTAATATTTTCTTATAATAATGACTTTTGGGAGAGACTGCTATTTCTCTGACCACAGTTTTGAAAGAAATCAAATCGATCAAGTTGCTAGGGCAAGGAACTTACCGTGGCCAGTCTGGACTTGTCTTTCTTCGCTATTGCTCTTATTTTCCTTTACTTTTTATGTGTATCCTATAAGAGAAGGTGCTTTTGCCCACACCTGTGGGTTAACTGTGTATTTTTGTCTAGAGTAAGCAAGTGGTAATTTTGTAGGAAGGAAGAACAGTTTCCCACAGGGGATATAATGACCTCCAGGTGTTCCAGATGGACCACTGATGTGCAGAAGGGCTTCTGGGAGGTGGTGTTGAGGTGTCAGCTGATTCTCGAATTTGATGCAAGTGCAGAAAAAGGTCTGTGATTTAAAATTGTGCAGGATGTAAGCCATGCCTTCAGCTTGCCTTTCATTGCTCAGGTGAAAATAGATTGTCATGTGCCAGAAAGGGTGTATAATTGTGTGTGTCTGTGTGTGTGCGTGCGTGTATGTGCCTGTGCATGCCCCTGTGTGCACAGGCTTGGCACAGAATACGGGATGGATGGATGAGGCTCTCTGCCTTTGCAGATCTGTTTTCTCTGGATAGTTTTCCTGTTTCTTTTGCTCAGGTTTGGAGAAGGACTGCCCGGTTCATAGACACAGTTGCATCCTCTGCAGTTGGTCCCCTTCGATCCTGTATTAATCTCACCCACAAACATGATGTGTCCATGGCACTGGGCTGATGACTTTACTCTCAGAGACAGTTTGGAGCAACAAATGCTCAGGAATTTCTGTTACTCTGCAGACAACCAGATGTGGGCCTTGGCTGAGCCCTGCCAACCTCTGAGGATATAAGTAATTTGAAATTTTATACCTTACCCTTCAATCACTGCCTTATCCGTTTGCTGGTAATCCCCACATTATGAATTTTCTTATATCTCCTGTACTCTGTCTAGGAATTAAGGCTGTGAACACAGCAGACACCACAGTGACAGGGGATTATTATTGATGATGTTGCTAGCAGTTCTTCATCATGAGTTGTCGAATCCTATTGCTCTGGCCCCATCATCAATGAATTACATTCCTGTCCTTATAATTGGTAAATTATTCATCTTGAAGTCTCTTTTGTAAAAATGTTTCCAATATAAAACAGTTCTATGCCTAATGCATAGGTAGAAAGATACCAAAAAATAAAAAAAAAAATGCAAACCTCTTTGGCTTCAGGAGATCCATCAGGTTAGGGGCCCAGCCTTTCCCATGACAGTATCTAGACAGTATCTAATTGCTTCTTGGGCATGCATTAATATTTTCTTTTAAGAAGGAGACCATTGGGTTTGTGGAATATTTACTGCTGTGTTATGAAAAACTTCTTTCTTATGTTGGAGTTGAATTCTTTTTGGTTACCTTTTATTTAAACCTTCTGACCCAGTCATCTATGAACATCTATCAGGGATTGTCTCCGAATTGTCAGCTCACCGTGTCTGTTTTTCCTGCGTTCCTCTGGTTACTTCTGGCATTTCTCCTCTGGGTCAGTGCATTGCAGCCATCACTGTTTTTCCTTGTGGGCAGAAAGGTTTCCTTAACAACATACTGAGAGTTTATCCTAGCAAACCAGCTATCATTCAGGTGGCATGCCAGGAACTTCCATTGCCTTTCTTAATATTAAGTTCCCCCTATTTCCCTTGGTCACATTTTCAGTTTGAGGCCTGGCTACCCAGAATGAAGTCCACAGCTCCAAGGCTCCCTTGAAGTTAGATGGTGATGTGGAAACTTAGGGGCTTCCCAGGTGGCTCAGTGGTAAAGAATCCACCTGCCAATGCAGGAGACGTGGGGGATGTGGGTTCGATCCCTGGGTCAGGAAGATCCCCTGGAGAAGGCAATGACAACCCACTCCAGTATTCTTGCCTGGAAAATCTCATGGACGGAGCAGCCTGGTGGGCTACAGTTCATGAGGTTGCCAAGAGTTGGGCACGACCTTGTGGATGAGCATGTACGCCTGTTGTGATTTAACAGACAAGGGTTTATACCTGTAAATATTGAAAGGACACTAAAATATCTTCCTTAAAACATACCCGATCCACACACCTGGCTCCTTTTTCATTGTTTCTCCACTGATCAGTCTGTAATGTGTGTATAGGGGTCAAGGCCAGGAATTCTGTTTTAGAAGCTGGTGAGTGATGGGCTGTCCTTGATGGAGAACAAATCTCGGGTGGTACAGAGCTGAGCTGGGAACCTGGGACCCTTAATGACTTGGTACAGTTTCCACAAAATTCACAGGAGCCTATTTTTCTGTTCTGTTCACAGAAGCAAGAAAAAAACTTGATACTATGTTCTTGCCACTTTCATTGTGTATTTTCCCTTATTTGCAGCCAAACTTTCAGTCCTATATGGTAGATAATTTTTCTCTTGGACCGAATGAGACAGAAACAAGACTGGCTATTATCTTATCTAACACCACGTATTTCAAACCTTCCTGTAACATTTCAGACAAGCAGTCTCCAAGCCCTGTTTGAATGTCATCTGTCATATGTACCCTCCATCTCCCTGGGTCAACTAATTGGTTTGAATTTCTTCCTCTAAGATAAAATAGAACTTAAGTAATCCATTCAATACAAAGCAGATATTTAAGAATCAAGGACAGCTGTCATGTCTCCTTTAAAATTCAAGCTAAAAATTCAGAATAACTTTAACCCTTTCAATTTCTTCCACCATTGTAGCTATGGTTACCTAGGCATCTTACAGTTGTGCTTATCTGATTTCTCAGCATCTGCTGGTTACAACTGAAAACCATTTTCTGGATCAAGTCTAATGGGAACCAAGGAGAAAGCATATATGCCTATTCTCTCACTAGTACCAGGGTCTTCCCTGGTGGCTCAGATGGTAAAGAATCTGCCTGCAATGCAGGAGACCTGGGTTCCATCCTTGGATCAGGAAGATCCCCTGGAGACGGGAATGGCTACCCACTCCAGTATTCTTGCCTGGAGAATTTCATGGACAGAAGAGTCTGTTCATGGGGTTGCAAAGAGTCAGACACAACTGAATGATTAACACTTCCAGGCTTTCACTCACTATTATATTATCTTCTCATTGGATTATAAAATGCCTCTGACTTCCTGAAGCAGGTGACTGTGACAAAAATAAATGAACGGTCTTTCCCGCCTAAGTCTTCTTCTCTTAGAAACAAGTGCTCTGTGTTTTACAGGTGGTCCCACAGAAGGTAGGGGCTGTTAATTACAGAATCTTAGGGTCAGGTTCCTCTGTCTGGTGACATTCCTGTCTCATCGTCTGCCTGTCTTTCGAGGTTAGTTTACTGATTGTGTTACCAAAAACTGTCTCCCTGATTTAAAGGTACATTGGATTCTGTTTTGATATCTGAAAGAATTTATTTTGTGTGACTCATCATTACCTTCTTTTCTGTGAGGGTAGCCAACCTGGGGAAAATGCATGGGTGTCACAATGACAGTTTTCTTTGGGGGCACCCATGCTGAATGGTCTTGCCGAATTAGTCACAGGTCATGAATAATCGTCAAGGATTCGATGCAGGTAATTAAATTGGAAAGGAGACCGTCTCCTACAGCACTCACACTTGGTGAACAGGAAAACAAGGCCCAAGAGGTGACGTGGGGAAATCACTTACTGTGTTGACAAGATCCAAGGAAGAGCAGAGAAGCCCTGACCTCAGGTGGTGGGTGACTCTGGGCCTCCTGTTGACTCTTGCCACCTAATTGCTCCAGCCAAACTAAGTCTTATTTCTTGAATCTGTTTTATGTTCTGAGACTGACTTTACAGATTTATTTGAAATTTAAAAGATAGTTTCACTGAAAAATCACTTGTTTGACAAAGTAAAACTTCAAATGAAACCTCTTATAAAATCAGTATAGATAAATTCATAAAATATCAATAGGTACATGGAAAACTAAAGGAAAGTCTAGTTTCTTCAACCACTAAAATTCATTAGAAGACATTTTGTGACTTATTGAGAAGGGAAGAAAATGCATTTGTACATCTTTGTTGGCATCAAAGGGAAAGAAAGTCTGGAACTGGGCTGTTGGCTTTGAATGGATGCTGGAAGGCAGGGCAGAGCAGGTGACCTATAGTCAGACCTGCACCCCTATTGGGGGGTTGGAGGGGGCATTTAGTGTGTGTCCCTCCAGTGAGGGGACGGGCAGAAGAAGCAGGGCATTCCAGCCTGTGTCTGGTCCAATTGACCTCTTTATATGTTTCCTAATAGATGATCCTCCTGGGAAGAAGCAGGCAGCTCTGACTAGTAAGCAGCTGCTTGAATGATATAACACCTTTCCCTAAATAATGTTATTAAATTACTGTTCTCCAGCAGAGCACGTCATAATGCTAACGTACCTGGACAGTTGAAATCCTGTCTCCGTGCTTTGAAATCAAAGAACTGTTACTGAATTAAGTCCTATCAACCGTGCTGGGGCCTTTGTGTGGCTGAGGCTCTCTGCCTCAGTGGGTAAGGTTTGTTTTTCCATTCTGGTTGCAAATAATGAAACCGAAGCTGAGATGCATGCAGCACAAACTTTATTCATGGCCATAAAATGAAGAAGTGGGAACTTAGTTCACAGGCTAGCTTCTCCCATGTAGCCAGAGGGATTTGTAAAGAATAAAGACAGAGAAGAGGAAAGTGAAAATGTAAGTGTTAGTAACTCAGTCGCATCCTACTCTGTATAACTCCATGAACTGTAGCCCGCCAGGCTCCTCTGTCCATGGAATTCTGCAGGCAAGAATACTAGAGTGGGTTGTCATGCCCTTCTCCAGGGGATCTTCCCAACCCAGGAATTGAACAAGGGTCTCCTGTATTACAGGCAGATTCTTTACCATCTGAGCCACCAGGTAAGCAATGAAGGGGAATCATATGCATTTGTCTACAGGGCAAGGGGTGGGACTTTTCAAGGCAGTGGGTGCCAGACCCATTTTATCCTTTTTTGGTAATGGTCAGACCACAAGTAGGTATGCCATTTAATATGATAATGTAGTAAAATCATATAAAGAGACTCAGGGTCTGTTGGAGGTCAGATTCATCTCCATCTTAGTCCCAGCTGGTTCCTTGTTTTTTTTTTTTTGTTTGTTTTTTTGTTTGTAGCTTCCTTTCTTATCTCTGGACCCTATGACTTAAAGATTTGTGTTGACATCTGCTGGAGAAGGCACTGGCAACCCACTCCAGTACTCTTGCCTGGAAAATCCCATGGACGGAGGAGCCTGGTAGGCTGCAATCCCTGGGGTCGTTAAGAGTCGGTCATGACTGAGTAACTTTACTTTCACTTTTCACTTTCATGCATTGGAGAGGGAAATGGCAACCCACTCCAGTGTTCTTGCCTGGAGAATCCCAGGGAATGGGGAGCCTGATGGGCTGCTGTCTATGGGGTCACACAGAGTTGGACATGACTGAAGTGACTTAGCAGCAGCTGCTAAAAGTGGGGGTTGGTGGGAGCAAGGACCTAGCACAGCTGAGGCAAGAGAACTATGGTTTTCATCCAGTACCTGTGCAACTTGGTGTTAAACGAGCCTTCTAGGTAATATGTTGAGTGTAGGTAACAAGTTGGCATTGGTGTATTTGGCAGAAAGCTTTACCTTCCTCGTGGTAGTCTCTGCAAACTCTCTCTGTAGACCTTTTCTTAAGACCTGGATGACATCTTGTAGACCTGTTATCTTATGTACTTTCTAGAAGGAGAGGCCAGAAGTCACAAAACTTTCAGCTTGTATTACCTAGGAGCTGTGACAGTTGTGGATTGTTATAAATTACGGGATGTCAACTGCAACTGGATCATGACAAATGTTACATTTAGCAAAATATTTTTAAAACTCTCTGCTTCTCAGTGTTGGCTGATTCCAACTTATTCAAATATGAGATATGAGACTACCAAGCATTGCTTACTCAAAAGGTTGAAGAAACTTGAATGTTTACCCTAAGGTTTTTGTATAATTGCATCCCATAGGAGATTTTGAGAAGGCAAGAAGAGCGTTTCTATAGATTGGAAGGTCTTGGGAGTCAGGTGTCAGCATGCTGTCTCCTTCTCCTCTTCATCCAGTAGGAAGGGATAGATGATGGGTATTTATTTCTCCCTTAAGTCAAGTGAGATCCTTGGAGCACTAAATGTCTTCTCTGTAGGCTTCTCAGATGATGCTACTGGTAAAGAACCCACCTGCTAATGCAGGAGATGGAGGAGATGCGGGTTTGATCCAAGGGTCGGGAAGATCCCTTGGAGGAGGGCATGGCAACCCACTCCAGTATTCTTGCCTGGGGAATCCCATGGACAGAGGAGCCTACTGGGCTACGGTCCATAGGGTCACAAAGGGTTGGACACAACTGAAGTGACTTAGCATGCACACACTGTAGGTTTAGAGTCATGGTGTGCGAGGGAATGATTGCGTGGTTAGATTCCCTGAGTTTAGAGTGAGAAGGGCTTGCTCATCCATTGAGATTGAACGCTTAGTGTTTGTTTGGGTAAAGAGTGTAGAAGTATTTTGAGTAGAATGTGAAATCCTGTCTAGAAGGGCTGCCTTGAGCTGCAGAAGAAGTGGCCACCAGATTCCTAGAGGTGGAGCTATAGAATTCTAGCTGGGGAGAGCTTTTCTGTAGCTTCAAGTGAGCTACTTTTCCAGTGTTAGGAGAATGGACAGGCGCTCTGAAGAACTGATGAAAACTCTCCATGAGGAATGGTCAAGTGCATGGATGCACTAGCTCCAGAGAATGCATGGCTGGCTCACCACCATGCCCTGCTGTGACCTCTGAGGGGTAGTGACCATAATTATCAAGCTGGTGGGATTCTGGAGAAGAGAAAAGAAGATAAGCCAGCTCAGGATCAAAATGATTGGCTTACTCAGCCCAGAGCTTATAAAATAAAGAGGTTGAAAATTTGCTTTCAAGTTTGATTACCATAATTCTAATGACCATAAACTGGAGGTATTTATTATTTTATTATACATTTTAATTGTAACCATAGTCTAAGTGTATCTATTATTTTATTATAAACAGAAACTGTTTTTTAAATGTAACTAATCAGAGAACTGTTTTTATTTTTTACCAAAAATGTTATGAAGCTTGCCCTAAATTTATCCAGAAACAGGGAAACTTTACCATATTGGCTTATAGTTAAATGTATTTACACATAAAAATATTGCCTTTAAAGGTAAATTACATTCTACCAATTCTTGAAAGCCCTTTTCAGCTTCAAATTCCTAAGATTTTAATATTCTTCCCTCCTTTCTTATGCACTTCAGTTTTCTTTTTTGAGAATTTTGAATGAGGTAGGCTGTCTTTATCACAGAGTCTGCTATAAGAGTTTATTGTGCACAATTCTATAATGTTTAAATGTGATGCCTTTTATTAATATATACTTTTATGTGCAATTTAAAGTTGAATTGATATTATTTTTCCTGAAAAGGAAGTTAGTTTAAAGTGTACAAGATTTATAAAAGTACTATATTTCATAATGGATCTTAGTAAACATAACTTAGCCAATTTTTTTGTACTAACACTCATGCTGAGGAAACACAAGTAGCAACTATAGAAATAAAAGTACTATCAAGAAATCAAAAAATGATATTTAGAAATAGCTACAGAATTTTATGAAACAGCTCCTTGTCTCTATGGACTCCTGTGTATTTCAGAATGCAGGATTTTGAGTTTGAAGATGATGACAAAAGAACTCTGAAAATCAGGTTAAGGAAATTGGCAGAGCCAACCAAGTGATAGAATTACCTTAGCACAAGAAACACAAGTTTTGAGATTTTAACAATCCTATAATTGGCTCATTTCCAGACTATGATTCATTTTACTTGTTACTGGTAGTGTTTCCATAATTTTTTTACCCTCAAAGATATACACTAGAACCTTAACTTTTCTGACCAAGGTAAATCAATTATCAAACTCAGCAAAGAGAGAATCACAAAGAAAAACCACTGATCTCTAAAGCTGCAACCTATGACCCTTGTCTGCAGCACAGAGGTAAAAAAAATAGAAGGCTGACTGAAAACGATAAAACCACTTTGGTGATCGCTGTGCATTTACCATGTTCTTTATTTCCAACACAGTACAATCTGATGAACCATAGAAGATGGGTTCTTCCAAACTCTGGAATAGTATTGTGACTTTCCTTTACTGAGTTTCTCAGCAGCTCTTATACTTTCAAATCTGCTGATGTTATGACTATTTGTTTATTTGGAGCAAACCTGAATTAATCCTTGTTAGGAAATTGAGAGTGAAGCTCTCTTCTTTCCATTTTTCCCAGTGATTTATTTATATTTATATTTTCTTTTTAGCTTCTCTTTTGAAATATAAAATATACAGTAAAGAACATTGTATTCTCATTTTTAATATAGAGCTCCATAAACTTGTCATTTTAACATTATGACAAAACATGATCCCACTGGTGAAGGGACTGGCAAACCACTTCAGTATTCTTGCCTTGAGAACCCCATGAACAATATGAAAAGGCAAAAAGATGTGACACTGAAAGATGAACTTCCCAGGTTGGTAGGTGCCTAGTATGCTCAATACTGGAGAAGAGTGGAGAAATAACTCCAGAAAAAATTAAGAGATGGAGCCAAAGTGAAAACAGCACTCAGTTGTGGATGTAACTGGTGATGGAAGTAAAGGCTGATGCTGTAAACAACAATATTGCATAGGAACCTGTAATGTTAGGTCTATGAATTAAGGTAAATTGGAAGTGGTCAAACAGGAGATGGCAAGAGCAAACATCGGCATTTTAGGAATCAGCAAACTAAAATGGACTGGAATAGGCGAATTTTAATTCAGATGACCATTATACCTACTACTGTGAGCAAGAATCCCTTAGAACAAAAAACCTCGAATAGCCAAAGCGATCTTGAGAAAGAAGAATGGAACTGGAGGAATCAACCTACCTGACTTCAGGCTCTACTACAAAGCCACAGTTATCAAGACAGTATGGTACTGGCACAAAGACAGAAATGTAGATCAATGGAACAAAATAGAAAGCCCAGAGATAAATCCACACACATATGGACACCTTATCTTGGACAAAGGAGGCAAGAATATACAATGGATTAAAGAAAATCTCTTTAACAAGTGGTGCTGGGAAATCTGGTCAGCCACTTGTAAAAGAATGAAACTAGAACACTTTCTAACACCATACACAAAAATAAACTCAAAATGGATTAAGATCTAAACATAAGACCAGAAACTATAAAACTCCTAGAGGAGAACATAGGCAAAACACTCTCTGACATACATCACAGCAGGATCCTCTATGACCCACCTACCAGAATATTGGAAATAAAAGCAAAAATAAACAAATGGGACCTAATTAACCATAAAAGCTTCTGCACATCAAAGGAAACTATCAGCAAGGTGAAAAGACAGCCTTCAGAATGGGAGAAAATAATAGCAAATGAAGCAACTGACAAACAACTAATCTCAAAAATATACAGGCAACTCCTACAGCTCTACTCCAGAAAAATAAATGACCCAATCAAAAAATGGGCCAAAGAACTAAATAGACATTTCTCCAAAGAAGACATACAGATGGCTAACAAACACATGAAAAGATGCTCAACATCACTCATTATCAGAGAAATGCAAATCAAAACCACTATGAGGTACCATTTCACACCAGTCAGAATGGCTGCAATCCAAAAGTCTACAAATAATAAATGCCAGAGAGGGTGTGGAGAAAAGGGAACCCTCTTACACTGTTGGTGGGAATGCAAACTAGTACAGCCACTATGGAGAACAGTGTGGAGATTCCTTAAAAAACTGGAAATAGAACTGCCTTATGATCCAGCAATCCCACTGCTGGGCATACACACTGAGGAAACCAGAAGGGAAAGAGACACGTGTACCCCAATGTTCATCGCAGCACTGTTTATAATAGCCAGGACATGGAAGCAACCTAGATGTCCATCAGCAGATGAATGGATAAGAAAGCAGTGGTACATATACACAATGGAGTATTACTCAGGCATTAAAAAGAATACATTTGAATCAGTTCTAATGAGGTGGATGAAACTGGAGCCTATTACACAGAGTGAAGTAAGCCAGAAGGAAAAACATAAATACAGTATACTAACGCATATATATGGAATTTAGAAAGATGGTAACAATAACCCTGTGTACGAGACAGCAAAAGAGACACTGATGTATAGAATAGTCTTTTGGACTCTGTAGGAGAGGGAGAGGGTGGGAAGATTTGGGAGAATGACATTTAAACATGTAAAGTATCATGTAAGAAACGAGTTGCCAAAAAAAATAAAAAAATAAACGAGTTGCCAGTCCAGGTTCGATGCACGATACTGGATGCTTGGGGCTAGTGCACTGAGACCACCCAGAGGGATGGTATGGGGAGGGAGGAGGGATGAGGGTTCAGGATGGGGAACACATGTATACCTGTGGCGGATTCATTTTGATATTTGGCAAAAATAATACAATTATGTAAAGTTTTAAAATAAAAGAAAAAAAGAAAGAAAAAAAAAAAAAAAACCACGTTGCAATGAAAAAACGATCAGAAAACATAAAAAAAAAAAAAAGAATCCCTTAGAAGAAATGGGGTAGCCCTCACAGTCAACAAAAGAGTCCAAAATGCAGAACTTGGATACATTTTCAAAAATGACAGAATGATCTCTGTTCATTTCCAAGGCAAACCATTCAATATCACAGTAATACAAGTCTATGCCCCAACCAGTAATGTTGAAGAAGTTGAAGTTGAATGGTTCTATGAAGACCTACAAGACCTTCTAGAACTAACACCCAAAAAAGATGTCCTTTTCATCATAGGGGACTAGAATGCAAAAGTAGGAAGTCAAGAAACACCTGGAGTAACAGGCAAATTTTGCCTTGGAGTACAGAATGAAGCAGGGCAAAGAGTAATTCTCAGAATTCTCCAAGCCAGGCGTCAATAGTATGTGAACTGTGAACTTCCAGATGTTCAAGCTGGTTTTAGAAAAGGCAGACGAACTTGAGTTCAAATTGCCAACATTTGTAGGGTCATAGACAAAGCAAGGAAATTCTAGAAAAACATATACTTCTGCTTTATTGATTACACCAAAGGCCTTGACTGTGTAGACCACAACAAACTGTGGAAAATTCTTCAAAAGATGGGAATACAAGACCACCTTACTTGCCTTCTCAGAAGTCTGTATGCAGGTCAAGAAGCAACAGTTAGAACTGGACATGGAACAACAGACTGGTTCCAAATAGGGAACGGAGTAAGTCAAGGCTGTACATTGTCACCCTGCTTATTTAACTTATATGTAGAGTACATCATGAGAAATGCTGGGGCTGAATGAAACACAAGCTGGAATCAAGATTGCCTGGAGAAGCACCAATAACCTCAGATATGCAGATGACACCACCCTTATGGCAGAAAATGAAGAAGAACTAAAGAGCCTCTTGATGAAATTGAAAGGCTGGCTTAAAACTCAACATTCAAAAAAACTAAGATAATGGCATCTGGTACCATCACTTCATGGTAACTATGGGGAAACAATGGAAACAGTGACAGATTTTATTTTTTGGGAGGGGCTCCAAAATCACTGCAGATAGTGACTGCAGCCATGAAATTAAATGATACTTGCTCCTTGGAAGAAAAGCTATGACCAACTTAGACAACATATTACTGTGGTGTTGGAGAAGACTCTTGAGAGTCCCTTGGACTGCAAAGAGACCCAACCAATCCATCCTAAAAGAAATCAGTCCTGAATATTCATTGGAAGGACTGATGCTAAAGCTGAAACTCCAGTACCTTGGCCACCTCATGCGAAGAACTGACTCATTTGAAAAGACCCTGATGCTGGGAAAGATTGAGGGCAGGAGGAGAAGGGGATGTCAGAGGATGAGATTGTTGGATGGCATCACCGACTTGAGGGACATGAGTTTGAGCAAGGTCTGGGAGTTGGTGATGGACAGGGAAGCCTGGCGTCCTGCAGTCCATGGGGTCTTAGAGTTTGACACGACTGAGTGACTGAACCTAACTGAATTATGTACATTGTATTCTTGTGTTATTTCACCTGTGTTATAACATAAAATGGTGCTATATAATATGTAGTATATAATATATAAAATATAATTATATAACATACAATGATCTAGTATAATATTAATGGGTTTAATATTATTTTTAAATAAACATGCATTTAACTTTTATGTTCATTTTTATATATGTTTTTATTTTAAATAATAATAAATCCATTACATGTTAATGTGGAAAACATTTTTCTTGTGGTGGTGCGAATAATCATGATATCTATCCTTTTAAGTTTTTGAGATACCACACCAAAAATTAGGAAACAAAACTAGATACAAATGGGACCACATCACACTGAAAAGCTTCTGCACAGGAAAGGAAACCATCAACAGAGTGAAAAGCCTGCCTTCAGGATGAGATAACGCATTTTCAAATTATCTGTTGGGTCCATATCCAGGAACTCCTAAAACTCAGTAGCAAAACCAAACCAAAACAAAGACCATAGAAGTAGCCTGATTGATAAATGGCCAATGACTTGAATACATTTCTCCAAAGAAGACCTACACATCACCACAAGGTATATGAAAACATGCTCAGCTTCTCTGCACGCGTGCTAAGTTACTTTAGTCGTGTCCGACCCTTTGCGACCCAGTGGATTCTAGTCTACCGGGCTCCTCTGTCCATAGGATTCTCCAGGCAGCAATACTGGAGTGGGCTGCCATTTCCTTCTCCAGGGCATCTTCCCCACCCGTGGATGGAAACCCCGCCTCTTATGTCTCTTGGATTGGCAGGCAGGTTCTTCACCTCTAGCACCACCTGGGAAGCTGAAGTGACACTAGTCACTAGGGAAATGCAAATCAAAACCACAATGAAGTATCACTTCACACCTATTCGGAGGGATACTTTCAAAAATAAATAAGAAGAGAATGGGGATGCAGAGAAATGGGAACACTCCTGCACTGTTGGTAGGTAAAACCACTGTGGGACAAAGTAAGGGAGTCTCCTCAAAAAATTAAAAGCAGAACTACAAATCAATCCAGTAATACCATGTCTGGGGGATATATCCCCCAAAATTGAAATCAGAATAATACATTAAACAGGCAAATGAGAGCTTGTCCAGGAAAAGAAGAGGGGTTTGTTGGTGGGAGGTGAGCTCTCTTGGGAACTAGGGCTCCAGGCCCCCGAGTGTGTGCTCCAGTGTCCCATTTGATTTCACTTAACAAAACACAAATGCAAAGATAAAAATATTCAGACTTTTAGGACTTCATCACAGAACATTAAACTCTAAGTGTGGGGTCCTTTAGAACATAGGACCCTCTAGATTGCTCAGGCTGCACCCCACACAGTGGGCCATGGGTCTGGGCGTGTTAGGACTTCTGGCAGGACAGGAAGCAGTAGGTCCTCAAAGATGGTCTTCCCAGCTCCACGTGTTATAGGACATCGCTGGGGTCGGCTGTGACCAATCCTCTGTGTGAGAGGCATCCCATACTGTGCCTCAAACAGTGACTCTGATATAAAATGAGGCACCAAGAGTTGATCTTGACCTAAAGGGCAGAGCAGAATGACATCAAGATAGTGGCTCCTTTCTTGCTTATGCTGGACTGCCTGCACACTGGGCTTCTCTTAGGATCTAACTGAGGGATGATGAAAAAATCCAAATGATGGGACTGAGATTAAACTGCCTCAGTGTCCTGAATAACTGGAGCTTGAGACAGGGAAAACTGAGTTAGAAAAACAGAGAAATGAGGCATTTCTAGAAGGTGAGGATTGTCAAGCAAATTCATCCCAGTTACTTTTGAGAGTCTGCCTGCCTCTAGAGTTTGCAAACTCCAGGAGTCAGAGTTTCCAGGGCTCCATTTCTGGATTTTTATCTGTCTTCAGACACTGCTGGTAAACTACACCAGAATATATATATAATCTAGTTACATAGATTTTTGTTAATTTCCTCTGGCCCCAGGCAGACTGGGGACACACCCAAAACCATATATAAAGTCAAGGGAGAATAGACAAATGAATATCTCTAGCATTAAACAGCTTTAAATGTTTGATTTTTAATTTAATTTTTCTTGAACAAGGAAAGGACAAACAAAGTCTATACCCAATTAAATTACCCAGTAAAAGTAAAGTTTAACACAGTTAAAATACAAGTCAATGAAATTATCAATGATGTCATTTACATGTACAACTTCAGTCTTCATAATGATTTATCTTTATGACTCAGGTATTTCCATATACTTTAGTGATTTGGATACTTAAGTCTTGCAATATAATTCAGCCAGGATGAAAGCAAATGCTAGGTTCTTGAAAGTTTCAAAGAAGTACAAATTTTTCTCTATCAGTTTTTAAAGACTTTACCTTAAATTTTACAATTTATCATTATATGCATGAAAATAAATAAGTAGATAAAATGCAGGCCTCCTTTGTGGCTCAGTGGTAAAGAATCCACCTGCCAAAGCAAGAGATGCAGGTTCAGTCTTTGTGTCGGGAAGATCCCCTAGAGAAGGGAATGGCAACCTCACTCCAGTATTCTTGCCTGGAGAATCCAATGGACAGAAGAGCCTGGCGGGCTATAGTCCATGGGGTCCCAAAAGAGTCAGACAGAACTTAGTGACTAAAACCAATAGCAAAAGATAAAATGCAAAGACTATTTCAGAAATAGGTGGATGCATTTATGTGTCTGACATAAATTGCTACTCCTTGCTTTCTAAAGTGAGCTTCTCTGAGTCCCAGCAAATCCTGATTTTTTTGACGCCTCCTTGTCTTTCACTGATTGATAAATGGACAAAGAACTTGAATATGCTTTTCTCCAAAGAAGACCTACACATCACCAGCAGGTATATAAAAACATGCTCAGCTTCTCTGCATGTGTGCAAAGTTGCTTCAGTCGTGTCCAACCCTTTGTGATCCAATGGACTGTAGTCTGCCAAGCTCCTCTGTCCATGGGAATCTCCAGGCAAGAGTACTGGAGTGGGTTGCCATTTCCGCCTCCAGGGGATCTTCCCTACTGAGGGATGGAACCCTGCCTCTTGTGTCTCCAGCATTGGCCGTCAGGTTCTTTACCACCAGCACCATCTGTGAAGCCCATGGCATCAGTGATGCAATGGACATGAACTTGGGCAAACTTCAGAAGATAGTGAGGTACAGGGAGGCCTGGTGTGCTTCAACCCATGGGGTCACAAAGAGTCAGACACAGCTGGGTGACTGGACAACAGCAACGTTTCTCTGGTGTCCATCCCCACTCCCCCTTCCATACTGCTCTTTGTTAGGGCTTTTCAACTAATCTCACAACAGATCGGAATTTGTCCATGTTTCTATTTCTCATCCCCCTCCTCTCTCCCCTTATGATGTGGTTCTCTTGTGTTTTTGGATGGTGAACAAAGGAGATAATGATTTGTTCTGCCATCAATCTTCCCTATCTGTTGATGGATTTGATATGAACTAAAGGGATAACTTCCTGGACGATCTGACAGGATCCTGTGAAGTTCTCAAGGAAAGTGAAAGTTGGATAAGGGAAGTAGATGCAGGTGGATTAATCAAATGATGGAATATGTTTGTCCAGCTAAACCATCCCTGTCCCATTCATACACTCGAGTCAGGTTAAGGTGGTCTTTTTCTGTGACTAAACTAGTCCATACATCCTGGGAGTGAAATATACCATCAGTTACAGTTCTTAGACGTTCCCAGTCTTTCTCTCTGTCTCTCTCACACACACACATGTTGTGAGTAAAGATAGCCAATGTTTCCTCATACAATCACATGTAATCATGTGTAATCACATGCAAATCAGGTTTTGCTTTTTCTTTCTTGTTACTCATGTTTTTAACCTTCTAAACTTGTCACGTGGTAGATGGTTATCTTATTTGACCAGCATTTTCAGAAAATGAAGAGGTCCATCTAAGTGCATTTTCTGGCAAACTGAAGCTTATCCTTTCTAAGGAAGTTTATCTTATGTCACTCGCTGTGGACAGAACCCCTGCTGACATCATTCCGCACTGCCCTTCACCCTGCGGACACCTGTGTGCACAATGCTCCCTCCTCTCCGCATCCGTGACCCCTAAGCCCTCTATTAGCACCCTGGGCACCTGTGCAGGTCTCCTCGGGAGCTATTAGTGTGCCTGGGATGGTTTGCTTCTTCATTGCGTGAGTCCAGAAGAGTGGATTTTAAAAACTATCTTTGTGTCTTTATGCTCCATGATCCCCGTGCTGTCTTACTTCATCTCGTGTCTCCCTCCATTGTCTCTGCCTCGCATACGTCCCATGCTCCAAAATTCTAAATCGCTGCATTCAGTCTCCAACAGACTCAGAAACCTAAGGATCCAAACGCTTAAAATTCCATTAAAGTCGATTCTGAAGTTACCTCAGAAGTGACACAGGACAAAGGTACAGACGTCAGTATGGGGCTGTTTTAACCCTCGTGTTTGTTTTGACACATCCTTTTTCTACTTTTACCATCTTCCTGTTAAAAGGGTCAGAGCGGTCACACCGTGAGTCAATAGCATACATTGACCTTGGACAGGTCCGTGTATTTTTAAGGGTCTGTTTGCTCCTCACTAAGATGAATGGATTTGATGGAATGATCCTCAGATTCCAGTGTATGCGGAATGTCTGTAACTATAGCTAAATTGTGGCTCTGCATGTGAATATGAGTTTGAAGATGATTTTAGGAACTACCACAATGAAAACTTAAATATGAAGTTAAAAATGAATTAAAGACCTGAGTATGAAAATAAGAACACTATTCATGGAGCTGTATATTATATGATATCTTGTCTCTATTGTAAATATGCTGAATCACATTAATTGCATTTAGAATAAATATGATCCTATAAAAATTATTAAAATACTATATAATTTATTGTATTTTCAAGCAAATATATAGATTGTGTATGCATATAACTATAGATTATATATATATATATATATATATATATGCAAACTTTTAGTTTGAAAAGTTGTGTCACATACATTAGCTAAATGTTGACTAGTACATCTCCGAGATTTTTTCTAGAATATTTCTAATGGGGCATTTAAGATATTTTAATCCATTTGATGTATGTTAGATCCTATGGATTTTTTTCTTTTAAACAGTTTCTTGTTTTAGAAAGTTCACTTGGTTGGTCAGTGTCACAAATTAAAGACAGTTCGGGTCATCTGTTAATGACAGTGAAAGTATCTATATTAGGCAGTTTTTCTGCTTTATTTATGACACACTTTTAGCTGTACCCTTGGTGATAATGTTTCGGTAATCATAAATTTTATACAGGGAAGACATTCTATGAGTTCAAGTGATGGTGAGAATGCTTTTAAGGATTTTATTTTCCAAAATGTGAAGGGTCAGAAACTAGTGTCATTAAGCCATATCCGCTGTAACAAAAAAAATCTGAAAACTTTCAGTGAGGTTGGTCATCCACTCTGACTCAATTTACAAAGGAATGTGACTCCAAAAAGCACTGAGAAAAGGCATGTGAAACCATCGACACTTGGTTTTTACATCAGTCTTGTTGCAGCTAAATGACTTCCACATCAGGACCAGGAGAAACATATTAAAATATATAGATTTTCTGCTTAGTAGATTCCTGTAGGGGCTGCCTCCGAGTTGGCACCGATTGACAATGACCCAACAAGACACAATAAACAAAAAGCTACAAAGCCAAAATTATGTTTTCCAACTGGCTTGTCTTGCTCTCTCTCGGCTGTAATTTTTGCTTGAACTTGACAGCTAATCATTGGTAAGCATATGCTGCTGGTGAGTCTTGATCTTGCAGCAATGAAGTTTAAAGCCAGCTTGACAGTGATTGCATTTTAAGTGTCTGTCAGCTCAAGAATTCGCAAATATCCAAATGAGTTTTGCTGGGATGTTGACCATAGGAAACCAAAGTACTGTGGAGTGTAACTGCTTTCATGAACTCAGATCTGTCTACTGAGTGTCTATCGTGGAGCCAAAGTTTGCCGAGTGCTATGAAAGGAATGCAGGTGAAACATGGGGATATTCTGTCTTATTGTCATCGTCTAGCAGTTGAAATAAAGTATATGTACAGCTATAATGCAAAATGTAATGGGATAAGTACAATAAGAGTTGTGAAATCAGAGTTGCCATTAGTCTTACAAATTTGCCTCATTTACAAGGTAATTTAGGTCAGGTCCCACCTCTTTCAGTTAGATTATTTCATACATTTGTAATCCAGTTAAATTGTCTCATTACATTCTTCATTCTGTCCTGATATTCCTGTGAAGGGTGTTTTGAAATGTGCAAATGCATGAAAAACCTCCATCTCATATTTGCAACTCCAGTACTCAGATTTTTCTCATTTTAATTGAAAATGTGTCTTTGTTGTTTGATACTATTATGTTCTCTGGGGTTGTGCAGACTATGTCTGTTCATCTAATATATGCTGATTCATCACATATTCCTTTTCTGTATTCCCAACTCTTCTCCAGGGAACAGAAACAGACCTGGTTTAGCCACTGCTCCTGCTGTAATTGATTCCCAGTGTTCTGCTGAAATTGTCTCCATTTTTGTAGATAGTATTCATAAGGTGCCTCAGATCAAGCAGAGTGTCACACAAGTCAGCTCTCCAATGGCACTGGTCTGTTAAGACCTTCTCTTGATTTGAGACAGATTTCCATTGTTTTCTGCTGCAAGAGTTATCATTATGCATGAGGTTTTCTGGGTTTGGTCCCAGGTGCCTCTATTCATTATATTTTCAAGTTGTATAATCCCTCTTGATCATCTTCACACATAAAGTAGTTCCTTATATATAAAATACATACCATGGTATTTGCAAGTACTTTTAATTTCCTTTCCCTACCACTTACCCGTAATATTTGAAATGTCAGGCTGAGATTCATTTGACTTAATTCAGCATGAGTGGAGAACTGATTAAAAAAAAAAAAAAACTTTGAGCAGAAGATGTTTGATGTGCAATGTGTGCAGTTGGAAGAGGTACCTGACGTGTATTATGCAAGATGAATGAGTTTCTTCTTCCAAAAGATGTTTATGGAGCAAAACGCAAAGTGCCAGACTCCATAGGAGTTAGTGTAACAGGCCAAATGTCCCTTCTCTCATAAGTTTCAATCCTAACGCAGAGATACAGCAGATATACAGACGTTAAGAGTATAAGTGCATAGTATGCCTTGTAGGAATACATTTTATGAAGAAAAGTAAGTAGCATGAGCAGAGACTGGTGGAGATGAGGGCATACCTGATAGAGGCTGGCCCCCATCAGATCAGATCAGATCAGTCGCTCAGTCGTGTCCGACTCTTTGCCTCCCCATGAATCGCAGCATGCCAGGCCTCCCTGTCCATCCCCAACTCCGGAGTTCACTGAGACTCACGTCCATCGAGTCAGTGATGCCATCCAGCCATCTCATCGGCTCTAACAAGCTCAGCTGGCAGCAAGAACTGAAATAAAACGCACATAGGTTTAAGGAGAAAGAATATTTCTGTTTAAGGGAACACCAAGTACAAAGCTTCTCAGAAAATCAGACTGATAAATAGCATAGAGGCTGATGTAGCCCATAAGCCACTTGGAGCCCACAGAAGGATGTTTCAGGTTCTTGTTCCTCTCTCATCACACCCGACCAATAAACCTTCACCTCTCTCTCCTTTACAAAAGACCTTATGGGCAGGGTAAGCACATAAAAACTCAGCCAACACAGCTTTGAAAAAAGAAAGAGCACACTGTTAATAATCATACTAGATATAAAGCTGAAACAGAATGGTCCTGGTCATCCTATTTATGATCTAAGGCAATGGCAGCCCACTCCAGTACTCTTGCCTGGAAAATCCCATGACAGAGGAGCCTGGTGGGCTGCAGTCCATGGGGTCGCTAAGAGTCGGACATGACTGAGCAACTTCACTTTCACTTTTCACTTTCATGCATTGGAGAGGGAAATGGCAACCCACTCCAGTGTTCTTGCCTGGAGAATCCCAGGGACAGGGGAGCCTGGTGGGCTGCCATCTATGGGGTCGCACAGAGTCAGACATGAGTGAAGCAACTTAGCAGCAGCAGCAGCAAGCTTAGAATAAGGGCTTCCCTGGTGGCTCAGGTGGTAAGAATCTACCTGTAATGCAGGAGACCCAGGTTTGATCGCCGTGCTGGGAAGATCCCCTGGAGAAAGGAAAGGCTACCCACCACAGTATTCTTCCCTAGGGAATTCCATGGACAGAGGTGCCTGGCAGGCTACAGTCCGTGGGGTCACAAAGAGTCAGACACAACTGAGTGACTAACACTTGCAAGCTTAGAATAAAGAAGCAAGAACTGATTCATATTTTCTTAAACGTAGGGAAGGAATAATCTCAATTTGTAAAGTAGACAATGAGGTAAAGAACTGTACCCTCTTCTCTTAAGACATGAATGAAAAGGAAGAAACACCAGACCATCTTGTTCTGTTAAAATAACCAAGGTGTTAATATTCTACCATGATCATGTTAGAACCACTTTAGAACAAGACTTAAGTGTGGATTACCAAAGGAGAGCCCACAGAGAAATCCATCCTTTAAAAAATAGTTGGTTGAATATTTTGGTAGCATTTTAAGGAATAATGAAATCAGGCACAGGGTTCATTGGGTAGGGGGCTGAGCAACTCCCTGAGATGACCCAAGCCACCACCTTGACTGCCATCTTCAGCTAAAGGGAAAGATAGAAAAATATGTGAGTGGGAGGCCAGTTATGGGAGGTGACCAGGAAAATCTCTGTCAACCAGGGCAGGTTTCTTATGCAGATTTAAGTCAGTGCCTTTGCCAAGGTCAGACCCTCTTCTGAGTCAGTCATCCTTCCCTTCCTGGGATAAGGAGGCAGATAACTTTCGAAGTGGAGATTCCCTTTATAAATTACATTTATAAATGTCAAGGTCCCTTGCAAATGCGTAACTTCTATTGTTTTCAAAGCTTCTCCTGTGTCTGCAGTTTCTCAAAATATCAACTGAAAAAACATATCCTTATGCCAAAGAGGCATATTTTGGGATCATGTCCTCTGCTACCCCTCATTACTAAGAATGGGTGACTATTTGCAAGTAAAACTTCCTGAAGCTTGATTTTACAATATATTTGATGGATATGTTGTATGTCCTGCCTGGATCTCGGACAGGTAAATGTAAATAATGGATGTGCATTTTTAAGAAAACTTCAGGCCATTTCTAATTACTAGTGAGTGACTGTTCAAGAATCAAAGATCAGGTTATCTGTATTATAAATTAAGAGAAATAATTGCTGCATAATTATTAAAAAAGAAGGAGGGAAAGGAGGGATAGGGTTCAGGACATGCTACCACCAAAATGGCCCTTTGGCACTTTGAATGTCTTAAAAATATCATGAGAAAATGGTAGGAGCCAGACAGTCACTATAACCACCCCCCAGTTCTTCATCAAAGCGTCCCTTAGACCTTGCCTGTGAAAGGGGCCTTCCATGTACCAGGAGGAAAGAACACAGTCACCAGACAGATAAGAGGATTCAGAGTCGGGGGAAATCTATGCAAACATACTTTCCCTTCCCAGTTCCTTCTCCACCATTAATTCCACCAGCCCAAACCTCTTTGTCTTGTAAAGTGAAAGTGAAGTGAAAGTGAAGTCGCTCAGTCATGTCCGACTCTTTGTGACCCCATAGACTGTAGCCTACCAGGCTCCTCTGTCTGTGGGATTTTCCAGGCAATAGTACTGGAGTGGATTGCCATTTCCTTCTCCAGGGGATCTTCCCAACCCAGGGCTCGAAACTGGGTCTCCCACATTGTCTTGTAAACTCTTCACAAATTTATTTTTTCATCTAAAAGGTAGAAAAGCTTCCAGCTCTGGTCACCTCGGTCTTCATTCTCTTGTGAAGGCTCTCACATACGTGTAAAAATTCAGTACAATCTGAATGTTTTTCTCTTATTGATCTGTCTTTGTCAGTTCAATTTTCAAAGCCAGACAGGGACCCTCAGAGGGTTGAGGAAAACTTTTTCCTTCCCTTCAGAAGGAAGGGAGGGAGGAAATAAATTAAAAAAAAAAAGAAATAGAGAAAGAGAGGGAGGGGAGGAGCAATGGAGAGAAGAAGGACAAGAAAAACGAGAAACTAATGACTTGTGATGCAACTGTTATCTAGGAAGTTTAGTAGATTAATCAGTTAACATGGTTGGATTTGGCCTGGGAAGCAGGTGGTGGAAGGAAGAGGGTGGAGTAAAGCACTTCTTCCGTGGCCTCCATTGCCCTGCAGAGACCCGTGGGTGATGACCATGTGATAGGATGCAAGACGCAGGCCAGTGTGCTTCTCTCACATTCCTCTGCTTCCAGGTCTGCTGTCTGTAATAAAAACGGGACACACATCCTGGGTGTGACAAAGGGGAAGAGGGAGGAACATGGGCATCATTACCGTGGATGTTGGAACGTGGCTTTCTTAAACCAGACATGAGATAAAGCTCAGGGGGCAATGCATCAAAGCAAGCCCGTGTTTAGTAACCGTGTACGCACACAGGATGTGTGTGCACGTGTGCCAGCATCACAGATGTGAGCACACCCCGCGAGGAGGAAGAATACACACAGAAGTCTCACCCTCCATCAGTCTTGTTTTTTTACTTGAGTTTTATTTCATATTGGAAAACAGTTGATAGTGTTGTGTTAGTTTCAGGTGTCCAGCAGTGATTCAGTTAAATATATATATATATATATATATATATATATATACTTTCTCAAATAATTTTCCCTTTAGATTATTACAGAATATTGAGTAGAGTTCCCTGTGCTTTATAGTGGATCCTTTTTTGGTTATCTAATATTTTATTCTTTTGGGCTCCAAAATCACTGCAGATGGTGACTGCAGCCATGAAATTAAAAGACCCTTACTCCTTGGAAGGAAAGTTATGCCCAACCTAGATAGCATTTTAAAAAGCAGAGATATTACTTTGCCAACAAAGGTCCATCTAGTCAAGGCTATGGTTTTTCCAGTGGTCATGTATGGATGTGAGAGTTGGACTGTGAAGAAAGCTGAGCACTGAAGAATTGAGGCTTTTGAACTGTGGTGTTGGAGAAGACTCTTGAGAGTCCCTTGGACTACAAGGAGATCCAACCAGTCCATCCTAAAGGAGACCAGTCCTGGGTGTTCATTGGAAGGACTGATGCTGAGGCTGAAACTCCAATACTTTGGCCACCTCATGAGATGAGTTGACTCATTGGAAAAGACCCTCATGCTGGGAGGGATTGGGAGCAGGAGGAGAAGGGGACAATAGAGGATGAGATGGCTGGATGGCATCACCGACTCGATGCACATGAGTTTGGGTGAACTTCGGGAGTTGGTGATGGACAGGGAGGCCTGGCATGCTGCGATTCATGGGGTTGCAGAGTCAGATATGACTGAGCCACTAAACTGAATATTTTATATATAGTAGTTTGTGTATGTTAATGGTGCCAATTTCTTTTATTTTATGTATGTGTATAAAGACCAATATTTTTTTGTTGTTCAGTCACTCAGCCATGTCCAACTCTTTGCAACCCCATGGACTATAACCCACAAAGCTCCTGTGTTCATGGAATTCTTCAGGCAAGAATACTGGAGTAGGTTGCCATGCCCTCCTCCAGGGGATCTTCCTGACCTAGGGATTGAACACGTGTCTCCTGCATCTCCTCCTTGGCATACTAATACTGCTGAGCCACCTGGGAAGCCCAGATACCAGTATACTTCATCCCAAATATCTTGTGCTGCTGATCAGCATGTTTTCTGCCCTGATTTTAGCTGCCAGACGTTCATTCTCTTCCCTTCTGCCCACCCCGGTGTTATTTGTGGGTGGGGTGTGCTGTTGGGGCCCTGGGCTAGCACTGGGTTCTATGGATCTCTCCCATGAGATATTGCTTTGTGGATCTGGGCAAGTGCTCTACTCACAGGCAAATCAGGGGGACCTAGTTACTGCCAGCCCACTTCACATGCATCCTTGGAGGCTATGCTAAATCATAGCAGCATGGAAGCTTTAAGAACTGTAAAGTTCTGTACAACTTCAAAGTTTTTATTAGCCATCCTTATAGACTTTAAACTTCAGAGGGCTACACTTCTTAGTTGTTCTGTCTACTGGCAGAGGTAATAAAATAAGCACTAAACAGATCCTGAATGTTTCTCTTCTGATGGTTAATAGGAAGAGTCTCCTACTACTTTTCCTTGTGTAGATGAATTTATTCTATTCTTGATAATAATTTGCTTTAAATGTTTTAAAAGTGAAAGTCTCCTCTCTTCCCACTTGAAGAATGTGTGATCGCCTGAATACATCCAAAGTGTCCTTTTCACCCCTGGAGTAAATTAACTGTGTGATCTTAGGTCATCACATTTTCTGGCTCTTGGTTTCTTTAGAGTTAAAATTAAGATGTAGGAATAAATAATCTCTGATTTCATTCCTGCTCTAAAATTATAAGGTGCTGGTAATTTTAACAACTATTTTAGTTTGCTAGAATAGGTTACTAACTACAACTTTAAAAATAAAAGTTGTTGTCCAGCTGCTAAGTCATGTTGGACTCTTGGTAATCCTATGGACTGCAGCACACCAGGCTTCCCTTTCCATCACCAACTCCCAGAGTTTGCTCAAACTCATGTCCATCGAGTTGGTGATACCATCCAACCATCTCATCCTCTGTTGTCCCCTTCTCTTCCTGCCTTCAATCTTTCCCAGCATCAAGTCTTTTCAAATGAGTCAGTTTTTTTGCATCAGGTGGCCAAAGGATTGGAGCTTCAGCTTCAGCATCAGTCCTTCCAGTGAATATTCAGGACCGATTTCCTTTAGGATGGACTGGTTGGATCTCCTTGCAGTCTAAGGTACTCTCAAGAGTCTTCTCCAACACCACAGTTCAGAAGCATCAGTTCTTTGGTGCTCAGCTTTCTTTATGGTTCAACTCTCACATCCATACATGACTACTGGAAAAATCTTAGCTTTGACTATACAGACCTTTGTTGGCAAAATGCTTGAGCCATTTTAAATTTGAGATTTTAGAAATTCTTGGTTTAAGAATTATTATTTTTTAAAGAACAGGGAAAAAGAATTCTGCCATCAGCTTTTTCTAAAGAAAAGTTCTGTCTTTTATCCTCTTTTGTTTTTATATATCTGGATGTGGAACTAATATAAATTATAAGTAGAACAATTAGTGTCAAAGTTGAAGTATTGCTGGAATTTGTATTTAAGTTAGATGGTTCTCCACATTTGTTATTTTAAGAAAGAGTTCAAAACCCCCATTGCCTTGTTAATTACAAATGAGGAGGGGCTATGACTGGTGTCCTGTGATTTTCTTTTATGTTTCTGCCAGCACTTAGATTACCTTGGCAAACCTCACAAACACTTTATCTTAGTTTATACCTTCACCTCCTTAGCAAGGATTTATTCTTAAGTTGTCCCAGTGAAATAGGTCCGCCTTGCTATTCCTTGTCCAAGGAAAAACGTAATGCCCCCGTGACACGTTTCTCCCGAGGTTCAGACTTGAGATGGAAATCGGAACCAAAACATAGAACAAAAATGACTAATCTGGGCCTGGACTGGCAGCTGGACACCCCTGAGAGGACAAACAGGGTGACCCAGCCCTGGACCTGTTACAAAGCTTCTTTCACTTTGATGTTGCAGCAGAGTGCTATCCGAGGAACAAAGGGTTATAAAGAATATCACTGTGACAGGTTTTTAAGAATGTTTTCTCTTAAATCCACTTTGTTTTCTACAAATTGCTTTCATTCATTTTGATGAAGAAGAAGAAATTCAGTACATAAAGTGTTTCATAAGCAAGGTCACAAGAATAATAATTGTGCTAAATCTGTACCTGCATAGATTTTTACTACTTTCTATTAGGAAACAATAAGTCTGCATTATAAGTACAGTTTTCAAAAATAAGACTAAGATTTTAGATATCTATAATCTTTTTTTAAAGGTAACAACAAAATGTATTCACCTGTGTTAATGAGTTTTCATGTTATTTGGCAAGTTAGATGATTTAGATATAGGCTAATGCTCCATCATCTTTAAATTTCTTCATTTGACCTATTTGGCATATGACAACTGTGGTACATGTGCCATAAACGGGGCCGTGAAAGAAGGTTTGCATGCATACTTAGTTGTGTCCAGCTCTTTGTGATGCTGAGGACTGTAGCCCACCAGGCTCCTATGTCCATGGATATCCCAGGCAAGAATACTGGATTGGGTTGCCATTTCCTCCTTCAGGGGATCTTCCAGAGCCAGGGATCAAACTCATGTCTCCTGCTTCTCCTGCATTGGCAGGCAAATTCTTTACCACTGAGACACCCAGGAAACCCCCTTGAAGGAATAATAGCATTTAATTTGTCAGTAATTACTATCTCCGGGAGTTGGTGATGGACAGGGAGGCCTGGCGTGCTGCGGCTCATGGGGTCGCAAAGAGTCGGACACGACTGAGGGAGTGAACTACTACTATCTCATCAGTGTTTTGAAGGAATTAAAGGTGTGAAAGAGGCTCAAATGAAATTAGGCCCTTAATAAAAATATATTTGTTGCTTTCAGAGGAGGAAAGAAAA